>NC_142349.1:11301250-11603333 GCF_059441175.1 Urocampus carinirostris | reverse complement strand
ATATTTCTTCCTTATAAGGCTTCTTTAAAGCATTTATCTTTTTCTGTCACCAAGTGTAATAATTTTTGTTGTTGACCTTTCAACATTTTGGGTTGCTAATCCTTGGTTTAGATGACGTTTTGCCCACTAAATTATATACAATGCCCTTTTAAAATTGTTTGGGAGAAATATCCTGTAATTTTATATTTGTACATTAGTAGGTTTTAGATTTTTGATTTGTTTTCACATCAGTGTGCTCAAATACTTTTTACTACTACTTATATTTACATACCCTTACTAAAAGAGAGCATGCTCCTGGTCTCAGGTAACAGTATCGATTAAAGCGAAACACAGGTCTCTTGGTGGTAGTTTTTCCCTTTTGACAAAACAGACATAAGAACAAAGTCATTGACATCCTACTCAACTGCATATTACAACCATATTCGAGCCCTGATGACGAGCTCACCGGATCGAGTTGCCGATCTTCTAGCAATCGAGTAGCAAAGCGGGCTGAATCCCCCGTAGTCACCAGCAGGAAGGCCTGCAGACACACCAGCAGCATCAGCACCGTTCTGTCCATGGCTCACGAAAATGTGCTTTTGGAACCACAATCGCTTGCTTATATAGAAATGGCCCACAAAATGAAGGAGCAGTAATGGCTTCCTCTTAGTCCACATGCTCACGTAAAAAGATGTCACATCAAAGTTTCATCATAGGGAGATTTTCCAATGAGAGGAAGCGGTCGGCAAGAAGCCGCAGAATCTTCAGCGTTTTGGGTGACAACATTTAAATGTACATAGCAATAATACCTGGCTTTGATGGCCAAGGGTCCTAAACACTCATGTTGATTATACTTCACAGAAAGGTTTTGTGTTTTTTGTAGAAAAGTGATATTTTTACTGTTGTGCGATGAACTTTACACTCTGGTCTTGATGCCAGTCTCAATTAGTCGAACAAATCGGCACTATGAAGTACCTTATGTAAGTAACTTTGTGAGGACTCGGGTAGGGGAGAGGGGATTTTGGGCAACCTTGGCCCTGCAGCGTGTAAGGTTTTTTGGGTCTGCAACAACGTGGACTGTGAGGGGCTGAGGGATTTGGGGTGAGCAATATGAATGGCCCTGTGGATGCGCGATATTTAAAGCTGGTCTTTTGTCTCAAAATCTAAATCAAACAAGACTGTATAAACAGGGACAATGAACAAAAACAACAGGTGGATAATTTAAAAATAAGTCAGCGAGAGAGAAGCACCACCTGACAACAAGTACCGATCCGGCCTGAAATTCGGATCGGGTGGGCTTAAACTCCGGCTTAATATCTTACCTCAAAGCTAAATGTTGCGATATTATATCAACACAATATACTGTATTTCCTTGTTCAACCGCTGTTGGTGCAATTGTTTTGGTGGATTACTGCCCTGGTGAACCTGGTGACATTTCTCAAAGGCTTCTAGCAGGTGTACAGATGCAGAATCAGAATCTGATTGGCTGAACAAACATCTTTCTTTAAGACTGACCCTGGCAACAAGTAATGGCTAAAATGTGATTGGTTAAATCCTTACATATGAAAGAAGTCATTTGGAAGTGGCGCAACCAGGGAGAAGCAACGAACGATATCTAAGAGAAGATTTGGAATTAATAAGTATTGATGGACGAAATATAATTGACATCACATGATTTAGATACTCTGTAGTTCAGCAGAGAAGGTCTTGCAAGCCCTTACGACCCACAAATGCATTATTTTTCGACAGATTTTTAATTCTTTGAGCTCTTGTTATTACACAAACACTGATAACCTGTCCTCTACCAATCCGACCGATTTGAATCTATTATTCGGACCAATCACATAAATGATAACAAGCAATATGCGTCCAGGCCACAACAACCAATTTTCAAAAGCCCCACACGATGTGCTTTATGTCAATTTATCTGGTTAAGATGTACAATTTTTTTCTTTTCTTACTTTTAATGTGTGTTTCTTTAAAGTTCACAATCATGCTGCCTAAATTGACAGGATATATTTTTGGATTCTTTTATTTTTTTATTTTTGTCAATTGTGGCAAAATCCAGCACTGCAACTTCATGGAGTGTGTAATGTGCTGGAGTGAATGAATAACAACAGAATAAATTGATAGGCCTACTGTATATCAAGAAGTCTGGTGATTATATCACACAAGAAATAACTACACTATCCATTTGAATAATCATGAGTTGTAACTTGGGTGGACGAGCTATACATGACTGAAATTCTAAAAAGGCAATAATAAAAAATGGCATACTATGGTCCATCTTTGCAGTGACAACAGCATCAAAAACTTGCAGTAATAAACAAGTGCTTTTATGTTAGGCTCATTGTGTCATATCACTGCCATCTTTATGATTTGAGTTGTCTTGCCAAGATTTTTAACATTGTAGCTTATGGTCAACGTGAAAAATGAGTTTATTTTTACAGCTGACTCAAAAAGAGGAAGATTTTTTTTGTGGTTGTGGCCCCAAATGGCATGCCGCTTGTTTACCATGTGGCACTGTGTCATTGTCAGTGCCACTTCCTCTTTTTGGTAAATATGCAATTTCTCGTATGTCGTCAGACTTCAAATGTTCTCATATCGCATACTTTCCATTGCGCCACTGACCAAAGAATATATTTTCAAAAATCCAATCGTTTCGTGTCACAAATGTTCAGTGGCTTGCGAAACTATTTGCCCCCCTTGAACTTTGTGATCTTTTGCCACATTTCAGACTTCAAACATCAAGATATCAAACTGTAATTTATTGTTAAGCATCAAGAATAAGTGAGACACAATCATGAATTGGAACACACTTTATTGGATATTTTAAAACATTTTAACAAATAAAAAACGAAAAGGTGGGTGTGTAAAATTATTCAGCCCCTTTACTTTCAGTGCAGCAAACTCTGTCCAGAAGTTCAGTGAGGATCTCTGAATGATTCAATGTTGATCTAAATGACTAACGATGATAAATGAAATCCACCTGTGTGTAATCAAGTCTCTGTATAAATGCACCTGCACTGTGATAGTCTCAGAGGTCTGTTTAAAGCGCAGAGAGCTTCATGTAGAAAGAGGAACACACCATGCAGGTCTGAGATACTGTTGTGGAGAAGTTTAAAACTGGATTTGGATACAAAAATATTTCCCAAGCGTTAAACATCCCAAGGAGCACTGTGCAAACAATAATATTGAAATTGAAGGAGTATCAGACCACTGCAAATCCACTAAGATCGGGCCGCCGCCCTAAACTTTCAGCTCATACATGGAGAAAACTGGTCAGAGTTGTAGCCAAGGGGCCCATGATCACCCTGGATGAAATGCACAGGTCTTCAGCTGAGGTGGGAGAATCTGTCCATAGGACAACAATCAGTATACACTGCACAAATCTGGCCTTTACGGAAGAGTGGCAAGAAGGAAGCCATTTTTTAAAGATATCAATAAAAAGTGTTGTTTAAAGTTTGCCACCAGCCACCTGGGAGACACACCAAACGTGTGTAAGAAGGTGCTCTGGTCAGATGAGACCAAAATCCAACTTTTTGGTGAAAATCCAAGACGTTATTTTTGGCGTAAAAGCAGCACAGCTCATTACCCTCAAAACACCATCCTCACAGTCAAACATGGTGGTGGCAGCATCACGGTTTGGGCCTGCTCTTCATCAGCAGGGACAGGGAAGATGGTTAAAAAAGATGGGAAGATGGATGGAGCCAAATACAGGACCATTCTGGAAGAAAACCTGATAGAGTCCGCAAAAGACCTGAGACTGGAACGGAGATTCGTCTTCCAACAAGACAATGATCCAAAACATAAAGCAAAAGCTACAATGGAACGGTTCACCAAAAAACATATTAAGGTGTTAGAATGGCCAAGTCAAAGTCCAGACCTCAATCCAATTGAGAATTTGTGGAAATGACTGACAACTGCTGTTCACAAACGCTTTCCATCCAACCTCACTGAGCTTGAGCTGTTTTGCAAGGAGGAATGGGCAAAAATATCAGTTTCTTGATGTGCAAAACTGATAGAGACATACCCCAAGTGACTTGCAGTTGTAATTCCAGCATAAGCTGGCGCTACAAAGTATTAACTCAACGGGGCTGAATAATTTTTCATTTTTTATTTGTTAAAAAAGTTTGAAATATCCAATAAAGTGTTTTCCACTTCATGATTGTGTCCAACTTATTGTTGATGCTTCACAAGAAATGACTGTTTTAAATCTGTCTGAAATGTGACAAAAGGTGACAAAGTTCAAGGGGGGCAAATAGTTTCGCAAGCCACTGTATAAAATAACGGTTGGGATTTTTCGTTTAGCAAGTGTTATGAAAGGATTGGTGCTTACTTGGAATTGATAAGTTTGAAAATGTGGAATTGTTCAACTGCTGATCAACAAAGAAATGATGCAATTTGAAAATGTGAATTTTATAGCACGGATGGACAAACCTTTTGACTCATATTTGATTGTGACATTTTGTAGAAGGTCCCAACCAGGAAGAAATATAAGCATAGTCATTTCATTTTAACTATCTGCTGTTACAGTGTCTTGATGTGATACATGCCATGAAATTGTAAGAATTTAAGCAAAATGATATAAGTAGACCGTTTTCAAGTCTTAAATTTGATGTGTTTAAAAAAAATCTCGAGGCACATGAAAAGGAATTAGATATTTTTTGTAGTGAAAAACATGAAGCTATTTTTGTCATCTATGACCCATCCGATGATGAAATTTAGATTCACTCAAAAATGGCCTACCACACCGCAAGGCACGTTTCGAGGAATTTGCTGTTAAACAACAAAAACATGGGGTGATTGAAATTCGGGCACAAAGTAATAAATGAAAAAGGCATAAAATAAAGAATAGAATTGTGACATTGAAATATTTTTATTACAACTCCCAGGGGTCACCGACGTTGTTTCCCGGGGGCACCAGGTAGCCCACCCCAAAAAACACCTGAGTAAGCCTTGTCCGAGTTCTGGAAATAACTCACCCGGTATGGGTCATTGAAATTATCTCGGAATTTAGATTTATAATTAGCATGAAGTTTCAAAGTTAGAATCACAAAAGAATCAACCTACATATCATTTAATGTGCATAGCACAAAGGCAATATACAAACTGTAGAAACAAACAAACAAACCAAAAAATGTTTAATTGTATTACCTTTACTTGGAGGCTGGAGACCGGTGGCTTTGGAGCCGTACCAGCACCAAATGGTGGACAAGCATGACACAAACATTCTTAACGAATTTCAATCAAAATAGAAAATAGTCCATTATGAAACGACTGGATGGTTTGACTCACTATTTATATTGTTTAGGGCTGAGTGAGGCGTGTACTTTGTCTCATTATCGCTCTCTGCCGCAAAGCAAGAGAATTGCGTGCCTCACTCTGGACTTCTGGCCAGCCCAGTATTACGTTACATTACAATCGTATTATGCAGTGGTTCTGGGGGTAGAGTGCTTGTCTCGGGCTCAAGGGATGGCAGGTTCAATTCTCAGCTCCCCTGTGTGACATGTTGAAGTGTCCTTGGGCACAACACTGACTATTTTCTACCCCCGATAAGCAAGTAGATACCTTGCTGGCTGACGATGCTGCATACCTGTCAACCTGTACGTTTTTGCCGTACAAAGTATGTTTATTATGCATTTTAAGACGTGTACGACGTACGAGATAATCTGTACGGAAAAACGCAAATTTGTCAATGATGGGTACCATCCAGTATACACCGACTATCACGAAACGGCAAATCAATCAAGTCAAACGAGTTTGCTGCGGTAGCCTATATCTCGGTATAGTTTTTTTTGTTGCAAACAAAGCGAGCGGTTTGATGCTACTGTGCGCATGCGTCTGCTGCCTGGGGATTTCCTATCATGTATCATTCTGATGACACGTGAACAAAGTGAAAGCAGAGCAGTAGGCCTACATTACATTATAGTTTTGAATTTTCTTTGAATACAATCATTAAGTCGCAACGGCCGAACCTGAATTAAATACGACAGTTTGTAAGGGCATGGAGCCCTGGAGCTTGACAGGCACTTCATTGACTTGAAAAGCGCTATATAAATTCAGACTATTTACTTTCATATCATCTACATAAAATATAGGTAATCACTGAATGTCCAGTTGACAGCCTCCTGAGGTCAACATTATACATAAGCTAAAACATATCATTATTATTACTATTATTATTACAAGTGTGTTTTAAACACTTCCTCTGAGGTTGCAGATCAAATCTTACCCCGCCCAAATAGAGGAACACTCGAAAACATTCTTAATATAATGTGAAAATGCAACATTTTGAAAGAGAATGTACAACATTTTGAACTCAAATAAGAAATCTTTAAAATCTTTTTCATTTGATATTTTCTGTGAGGACAGGTGACTCACTGCTTCACCTGCTTCCCCTCAACGCACGTCACTGCCACATAGTTATTACACGATCACTTTGTAAAAGGATGCATTTCAAAGTGGTAGCCCTTTGCGCTGATCAGTCACAAAAAAGTAACTCTCATTCTCATAAAGTTTGGTGACCGCTGCTCTGGAGTGTTGCGAAAAAGAGAGTGAAGCGCCCTCCTGTGGCATCAAATAAAATGACGTATTTTGGTTCAATCGAAAAAAGCAGACGCATACAGAAATATACTTAGCAGAATTCATATGTGCTTATTTAACTTTTGCCATATTTGTCGTCACTGTTTTTAGTGCTCATAAAATGAGGATTTGTGTGTGCGTGCACACGTGCGTCCCCACCTAAATCCGATTTTTCCTCAGGATTTATTACTGTGAACAAAACCGCCTGTTCTCGGGGTAGCAGGATTAGAGCAGTGGTAGGAAATCCAGGGTGCGAGGGTCACGCCTGGCTTGCCTCACTGTATAGTATCTCATCTCATCTCATCTCATCTCATCTCATCTCATCTCATCTCATTAGCAGCACCGCTTATCCTCAGTAGGGTCGCGGGGGTGCTGGAGCCCATCCCATCAATCATCTGGCAGTGGGCAGAGGACACCCTGAACTGGTTGCCAGCCAATCGCAGGGCACACAGGAACAGACAATTAGCCTGCTCATTCACACCTAGGCACAATTTGGACCGGCCAATCCACCTGAAATGCATGTCTTTGGAATGTGGGAGGAATCCGGAGTTCCCGAAGAAAACCCACGCAAGCACGGGGAGAACATACAAACTCCGCACAGGAAGTCCGGTAGCTGGATTTTGAACCCTCACAGGAGGGTCCCAAGACCTTAGAACTGTGCCGCACATGCGCTAACCACTGCTCCGCCGTGCTGCCACTGTATGTTATAAACTTTCTAATTTGTCAAATCATTTAAAGTAATATTTCTCCAGCGGAGGTTCAGTAGCCAAAAGATGATTGTGGGCCGGTTTTTAGTGGCTTGTTGGCCTTTGCCCTGGCAAACTCCTTAACAGTAAACTGTAATGCCTTGCTCGGTCTTTTCTTCCTATTCAGCCAATTGGCATGTTGGAAAGGGACCATATCTCATTTTATTGGGATTTTGTTAGTTTTGTTTCGTTTCTTTGCCCATAGTAACAGGTCCCACGAAAGTTAGTGATAGGGGAAGGAAAAGTAGAAAACAATTGATAGATAGATAGATAGATAGATAGATAGATAGATAGATAGATAGATAGATAGATAGATAGATAGATAGATAGATAGATAGATAGATAGATAGATAGATAGATAGATAGATAGATAGATAGATAGATAGATAGATAGATAGATAGATAGATAGATAGATAGATAGATAGATAGATAGATAGATGCTTTATTCATCCCCGAAGGGAAATTCACATTTCCAGCAGCATCCCTGAGCTGAGAACAGTACAATAATACGCCAAAAGAATACAATATACAAATACCCAGTGTGACGTGCAAATGCCCACTGTAGCGTGTTATATAGAATAACTAAATAGTGCTACACAGAATACATATTGCAGTAAGATTCGGTAATATCCAATGTAGGTGGTGTGGTTTAATGTGGGCCTTTACTCTGCCGAGTGGAGTTAAAGAGCCTCATGGCATGAGGAAGAAAAGATCTCTTCAGTCTGTCCGTAGTACAAGACAGTGACAGCAGTCTGTCGCTGAAACTGCTCTTCTGTCTGGAGATAATGCTGTGTAGTGGATGCGATGGATTGTCCATGATTGACCGCAGCTTTTTCAGTGCTTGTCTCTCAGCTACTGTTGTTAGGCTTTCCAGCTCTTTGCCCACAACAGAGCTCGCTTTCCTAGCCAGTTTATTGAGACGAGAGGCATCCTTCTTCTTGACGCTGCCTCCCCAACACGCTGCCGCATAGAAGAGGGCGCTTGCCACTACTGTCTCATAGAATATTTTCAGGAGCTTTTTGCAGATGTTGAAGGAGGCCATCCTTCTGAGGAAGTAAAGTCGGCCTTGCCCTTTCCTACATAGAGCTTCTGTGTTGGCAGTCCAGTCCAGTTTGTTGTCCAGCTGCACACCCAGGTATTTGTAGGTCTGGACAAATTCTACACATTTTCCCTTGATGGTTACAGGAACCGGGTGAGTTCTGGTTCTCCTGAAGTCCACCACCATCTCTCTGGTCTTGGTGGTGTTTAGGTGCAGGTGGTTTGCGTCGCTCCATCGGACAAAGTCCTGAATCAATTTCCTGTACTCCTCCTCCTGCCCGTTTCTGATACATCCCACGATCGCAGTGTCGTCGGCAAACTTTTGCACATGGCAGGAGTCCGATGTATATAGAGTGAATAGGAACGGAGAGAGCACGGTCCCCTGCGGAGATCCTGTGCTGCTAACCACAGTGTCCGATGTACAGCCCCCCTGTTTCACATACTGGGGTCTGCCTGTCAGGTAGTCAGTAATCCATTCTACAAGGTGTGAGCTAACTCCCATCTCTGTCAGTTTCCTACCCAGTAGCAGAGGCTGTATGGTATTGAAGGCACTGGAGAAGTCCAAAAATGTAATCCTCACAGCCCCCTTCGCCCTATCCAGGTGAGAGAGGGATCGGTGTAACATGTATACTATAGCATCCTCCACTCCCACCTTCTCCTGGTAAGCAAATTGCAGTGGGTCGATGGCGTGACGGACCTGTAGCCTCAGGTGGTGCAGAAGCAGCCGCTCCATGGTCTTCATCACATGTGATGTCAGGGCGACCGGCCTGAAGTCGTTGAGTTCCTTAGGTCTTGATTTCTTTGGGACTGGGATGATGCAGGATGTTTTCCACAGCTGAGGGACCTTCCCCTGTTTAAGGCTCAGGTTGAAGATGCGCTGTAGAGGGTCTCCCAGCTCAGACGCACAGGCTTTCAGCAGTCGGGGGGATACTCCATCCGGACCTATGTTGGTGATTACGAAACATGAGAATGGTATACGAGTGTCGGCCATTTAAGGGCTACTGGAAGGTACAGTTGATGGTGTAAAAGTGTTATTTTTAGATTTCTACCTGAATATTAATCTTTATTTTATTAATATTTTAAATTTCTTTTAGTATGTGGCTTTTCTTTAAAAGCAGTTTTAAGGGGTTGCTAATATGCACGCGAGTATGTACGGTACTTGAAGTCCCTTTTGGTTTAACTGGTCATTTTGAAGAAAAAAAAGGGTGAATATACTAGTCTATCTCTGCCTTAAACTGCACAATTCTTTCATTGGATCAATTTCGAGAAGTGTTTTTTTCTCATTTGGGTTGCAGCTTGTCAGTAGGTTGAAATGGTGGGTCCTGAAGTCAGACCAGTCGACAACCACCGATTTCGAGTCGTTTTCCCCTCATTATTGCACACGAGGACGGGCGGCGCTTGATTCTGAGTTCAGGACTCAGCCAGTCGAAACAAACAAGGGCTTACATAAAGACTATTGTGGTAGTTTACGTCATCATCATCTCATTCCTGCTATTTTCTTGTGCAAAATGAGGTGCAGGAAGCTTATCCACATTTTCTCTTCTTTTTTTTCTGGGCAAAGGATTTAGAGGAGGAGGGCGCTCAATGCCTACTGTACTGCAACACACTCTTGATGTAAGAAGACACACTTCAAGGCTCGTGAACTGTCATTTTCATGCTTTAAGTTTCAAAATAAAACATTTTTCGTTTTTTTTTTCCTCTTTTCACACCGGCAACTTGGTAAGTGGAAACACGTTCTGAATTTGGGGGCTAAAATATTGTGAGAAAAGAAATGATGCATGTCCCATTTAAGGTGCATCAACATTTCTGATCGGAGGATGCAACGTAGACGTTATGACAACGATGTTGACTTTCTATTTTCTTTCAAAACATTCATTCAGTTTTTGTTGTTGTTTTTGTTTCAGCGAGCGATTACCTTCATGTAACTGTGTTAAAAATGTAAATAGACAATTTTATTTTAAGATTTCTTTTTTTGAAATTCATTTATTTTTGAAAGTGTTTCATTTTCACCGTATTCGTTTGAATTTTTTAATTTTGTTGTTAAATAGTTATTGTATTTCTACATAAGGCAGGATCAGTCCTCCATATGTGTGGAAGCATATCATCATTGTTCCTTTTAAACTTGATTTCAATTAATGTTATTTAAAAAGGTCGAATCAATTTCAATGTCTTACGTTTTATTTTTATCGAGTTTCAATTTTGTTTCTATTTGGTTTATTTCTCTATTAATTTTTGTGTTTCATGGGTTTTTTGGGAATGTTTTCGAGTTTTTGAAGGTTCATCGATTGACATTTTAATGAACCACTTAACCTCAGTCTTGTACCAATGTGAGATCCGATGGTTCTAACTGGTTTCAGCTAGATAATGTATGCAAGATTGTTTTTGGATGGGAAGACGCCTAGCAAGAAACGTTACAACACTAGCAGTACAGCTCAAATCTTCTAATATCTGAGAGGCTTAACCTAACAAGTCCGTAATTTTCGCCGGTAATTTCTGGTCTACAAGCAAAGTATTCATTCAAATGCAATGTTGGAGAGAATAGTTTTGTTTCAAACATGCTGTTTGGATTCTACTTTTAATTGTTTAGTTTTGTTTTTGTTTTATCTCGTTGAGATGAAAAGAGCGGGCTGAGCTAGCGCGCTAGCTTGCCGTTGTGTGCGCGATGGGCCGCAAGTTGGATCTTTCGGGCCTGAGCGACAATGAGGCAGATCACGTCTTGCAGGTTGTGCAGCGCGACATGAAGCTGCGCAAGAAAGAGGACGAGCGACTCAGGTCAGCACTCTCGAATTACGTATGGATTTTGCTAAATTAGCCAAGTCAATTTCCCGCGACTGCCTACATTTCATGTACACTTGCAGATATAAAACCCTTCATACACACTTGTATATGACAATAGTGTCATACTGAGGACTGAATTTGTCAGCTGCGGTCACTTTTTACAGCGTGTATCGCAGAAATGAAAATTATTGAACGAGAACGGAATTACAAAAAAGGCGGTGGTGCGGCCGACTGGGTTCAAATAAAGCTAGCCTAGGCGGAGCTTACGTGTTCTCCCCGTGCCTGCGTGGGTTTCCTCCCATATTCCAAAAACATGCATAGCAGGTTGATTGGTGGCTCTAAATTTCAGGGAGTCCCCTGCCCACTGCCTGAAGATGCCTGGAATGGGCTCTAGCACCTCGAGATGACAGCAGAAGGTTGAAAAATTCTAAATTCCGTACAGCTCATTCAAAATGATCTGCCAGTGGAACAAAAATCTTTATAGTGTGTTCTTTTTTTCAATAAGAAAATGTGTGACTTGTTTTAATTGACTTGATTTTTGTCTTTTTTGGGGTTTTCTTGCCGTGTAACTTAAAACAGCTTCATCAAACAAACTAGGTCAATAAATATTTTTCCATAACAGTAAATAGAATATATAAATAATAATAGTTTATCTGCTGTCCCCTACCAATATGGATGAATGTCACAGTTTCTTGACTGATTACTGGAAGAAGGCACCGATACTGAACACCGGCATGCTTTTTTTTTTTTTGCATGGATCTGATTGCGGCATACTAGACAACGTCTCATGGCACATTAGTGTGTCCCGGATCAACGGTTTAAAAACACTGACCTAAGATGCAGCAGCTTACTAAACTTATAAAGTATCTCTTCATATCCAGTAGCGTTCAATTGGACAAGTTTCCACCTGACTCAGTTCCAGGGCTCACACGCATCCCGAAAATGGACTCTCCAAATCCTCCATGTGCTTCCCATCCCTGCTCTCTCTCTCTCTCTCTCTCTCTCTCTCTCTCTCTCTCTCTCTCTCTCTCTCTCTCTCTCTCTCTCTCGCAGCGAGCTGAAACAGGTGCTGGACGAAGAGGGCAGTCGCTGCCTGCTGCTGTCCAGGCAGCAGCACTTCAACCGGCGCTGCTGCATCCGTTGCTGCGCCCCCTTCGGCTTCCTGCTCAACCAAAAGCGGCGGTGCCTGGATTGCCTCTACAATGTGTGCAAGGCCTGCAGGGTGTACAGCAAAGCCCACAAGGCCTGGCTCTGCTGCGCCTGCCAGAAGAGCAGGTAAGTCATGAAGGAGCCTTCCACCTGCGCCTCATATCGATACTGAGCAACTACTTGGATCGCATCGATGCTATTGCTTTAAAGTCCATATTGTCTTCCCATTTTAAACGTCACAAATGTAAATTTAAATGGTCTGTGTTTATATAGCGATTTTCAAGTCACTGAAGACCTCCCAAAGCGCTTTACAATGTGCTTTACACTTACCCATTCACTCACACTCACACACCGATAGCATCGTCAGCCATGCAAGGCAACTCACTGCTATCAGGGGCATTAGGGATTCAGTGTCTTGCCCAAGGACACTTCGACATTCCAAGACGAGCGCTCTACCTCCTGAGCTACTGCCGCTCTTCATTTATTAGCAAAAACATAAAGTGTAAAATTCATCCATCTCATCTCATTAGCTGTACCGCTGCCGGATCCAAATTGTCCCTAGGTGTGAATGAGCGAGTCAGTTGTCTGTCCCTGTGTGCCCTACGATTGGCTGGCAACCAGTTCAGGGTGTTCCCTGCCCACTGCCCGATGATTGCTGGGATTGGCTCCAGCACCCCCGCGACCCGACTTAGGATAAGCGGTGCAGCTGATGAGATGAGAGCTGATGCGATGATCAAATTCAATTTTAAGGTCTATGAGTGCTTTCATCCAGAAAATGTGCTAAGGCCAAGGTCAAGGATAGAACAAACTTCAAATAGAATCCAACTTGTAACAGAAATAGGGGGATGGTCATTAAGATAGCCCTCTATCTTGGGGTGAAGAGGGGAGTAATTTGTCCATAGGAAGAAGCAGTTGGATGCTAAAAGTCGGGTGACCTGCCAGGTTTATTAAGCACTGGAGAAAAACCTGTATTGTATGGATTAATTTAGTAATTTACCAATTTTACTGTTATTGGTCTGTAAATTAAATGGTATGAAACAATGGCAATTGTAGTTTGTGGTCGTCAAATGACTAACTAGCTTCCATTGAACTGTAATCTCATTCAGAGGAATTTGTAAGATAATTTCTGGACGAGGGATTTTGTAAGATAATATAAATGATATGTTCTATACAGCTATCAGGTCAGCACGAATGATTTCCTGAAGCTGAATGCCTAGCACAATTGAAGAATCTGCATTGATAAAGAAGTGTGCAAATGCTCGTTCCTAAAACTTTTGGATAACGTTCCGTGTTTTCATCAGATCATTAAAGAAGCAGTCACTGGACTGGTTCTACACTCACGTGAAAGGACGCTTCAAGCGCTTTGGCAGCGCCAAAGTGCTTAAGACCATCTACAGGAGGCATTTGGCAGAGCACAGTCCAGTTTCTGAGCTGACAGGTAAGCCCCTGGTGTCTTGTGCTCACTTCAAGATTCCAAGAGGTGATTTTTTCTTTGGTTTTGCTTCTGTTTTGAAATTGGAGATGCAAATACAAGACTTGAGATACGAGTATTGTCAAGTAGCAATAGATTCAACTAAACAGTAGATAGATAGACATACATACAGACAGACAACATTGTCTAAGAAGCCCTTTCAACTTAAAATGGTGCTCCTAAATGCTCGTACGATTTTGTTTCTCAGATTTCTGAAAAACAAAAAAACAAAAAACAAAAAACAAAAAACAAAAAAAAACCCCAAAAAAACAAGGGATTACTCTTACATCTGCAACTTTTCTTGCATCAGGTTCCTCATGATTAATTATCATATCTGAAAACTAAAATCTCAAACCCATTGAACCACCACTTCACGCTATGTCCTTTATTTCATAATTGTTTCTACTTAATTGCCTGTCGGCCTCACTAACTAGAACGCACTTCTTAAGTTTTAATCGTGTCCATTCGATGTGACCCTAGAGCAACCCGGTGTTGTGTTGCGATCCGGCTACTGCTAATACTGCACACGAGGCCGAGCGCTAATGCACTTACGTAAGCACAAACGTTTGCATTGTTGCGTGAATATCGACATGACGCGGTGGAAGCTCAAAGCTCAGCCGGAAGGGGAAGCTGTCTCTACTAAAACTCCCCCGCTCGCCAGGCCTTGTGACCCTGGGGAGGTCGACAACGACTCGTTCGTATTTTCATTTTTTTCTTAAAGGTATACCCAATTTTTTTAAACATTTAGTATGTGAAGGAATAGTACATGGTGTTTATATAACATCTCTATATATATTTCATTGGTATATTCCAATTATTTTCCAAGACGATGTATTTTAAAAACAGCCGGTCTTATGGTTGTCATCCTAAGTTGTGACGTCATCAGAGGAACACTAGCACCCTAGCGAGCCCGTCGCCAAATTTATTTAAGTATTAATTTGTTGAAAAGGTTACAAGTGTTTTCAGTGAAGTTTCAGAAGTTTAGGTGCTGTGTCTCAGGTGGATGCAGTAATGGTATAACAAAGGGCGAGTAGTCTAAACGAGCTAACTGACAAAAATAACACCGGGAGATGAGCCAATGGGGGCTCGTCGGGACCAATCTATGAAAGGTGGCTGCAGCCTTTGCGTAAAAACGTGAGGTTGACTGACCAAACAACACGCAGTGTGCAGCCAGGCTAACTGGGAACCAACCACGAAAAATAGCTACAGCTAGGGCGACAAAGGCAAAGTGACACGGCAAAATCGTCTCAAACGCCAAGTGAGTCGGTCAAACAACACACTGTGTGGAGTCAACGAGTTCTAACACAAAGCATGAAAGCCCTCTGCAGCCCTAATGTTAACGGGGAGCTAGCCAGCCAAAATTATACTAACAACGACACAAACGGAGAAGAAATACAAAAGAAAAGCCACAATCGTTTACCTAAAAAGAGGCAAAGGCAAACAAGGAATGCCTGTTGTAACGGTGGCAGGTAGGCATACCCCACCCATTATTTGCTGTTCACTACACTTACTGTCTGTTTTTGAGCTGCCTTGTGTTTGGATTATTTCGCCATTTTGCAAATGTTGTGCTCCTTCATTGACGTTACAGTTTTAGAGGAAACAAGCCAGGTGGGCCAACTATGAGACTAAATGTATCTAGTCCCCTTGCGTGTGGAATATTTAACAACATATTTGCATAATAGTGGGAAGGAACACTATACGTTCTGTGCCTAATTGAAAAAAAAGGGATATTTTGAAATCCTTTTAAACCGGGAATATGTTTTGCAGAAGGGAGCACCTACGAGGAAAGCATTTGCAATGAAGGGAGCGTCAGTGGCAGCGATGTTGCCTTCTACAGACAAACTGAAGGTGAACTCTCAGCAACCTTTCTCCAGGGATTTTGCAGGAAAAGAACGCAACAAGCAGAGCCACCAGTCCATTGCACTAATGCCAAAATTCATTGCACTCACGGCACAATGCATCGTGGTCATTGCAGGAATTTTACAGTCTCCCCAAGCGGCTGAAGCATTTCATAGGCTGCCAGTTCTCCGAAGAAGTGATGCCCAAACAGACCCGGTGGACATTTGTGGCTGAAAGTCAGTTTTATCAAGGTCAAACAGCATTGTATAAACATCATTGTGGACTTGGTCCACAATATCAGTTGCAGTTGTGGGGGAACGTAGTGATGGGAAAGTTATTAGGACTGAGTCTCCAGTCATGGTTCCGAATTTGCTTCAAAGATTCATCTGGATTAAAGTCATGACATTTGACTTTTGATTTAATTGACATGTGACCAATTTTGTTACCATAGTTTTCTGACTATTAGGCGCACCTAAAAAGACAACAAAAATGCCAGAAATTTGCAAGTGCGCCTTATAATCCAGTCAACCTTATAGACCGTAAAATACAACGACTAAAATTAGAGATGCATAATAACATGAAATAAAACTGTATGCTGTAACAATTTATTAATGATTTACTTTCTTTTCATATTTCATAAGGTAAGTTTATGTTCATTTTTCACATTAGACAGAAACAGTTTATTTTTTTTTTTTACAAACTTTAATTGAGAAAATATGTACCGACATTTAAAATATCTGTTTTTGGTACTCTGTATCAATACTAAGATTTAGCCACCAAGATTTAACATTCTCTCTCTTTCTCTCTTTCTCTCTCTCTCTCTCTCTCTCTCTCTCTCTCTCTCTCTCTCTCTCTCTCTCTCTCTCTCTCTCTCTCTCTATATATATGTATATATATATATATATATATATATATATATATATATATATATATATATATGACTGCCTGGCAACCAGTTTAGGGTGTCCCCTGCCCGAAGATAGCTGGGATAGGCTCCAGCACCCCCGCGACCCTACTGCAGATTATATATTATATATATATATATATATATATATATATATATATATATATATATATATATATATATATGAGAGGAAGAGAGAAGATAGAGAGAAAATGTAATAATGTTGAATAACATGATATCTGTTCTTCCAAATCTGAATGATAAATTTAAAAGCATGTGGATTATATGAACAATTTCACAAATGTTCAATATGTCTATGACACGGCATACATCAAATTGATAATCCAGCTCCTGCCAAACACGCGGAAGGATATCTTGGGCAACAGTCTCCAGCAGATTACTATTGTTTTTTTTCTTTCTGGATACAAATTATCTGCTCATGAGTACAGGGAAATACATGTATTTATTATTATAATGATTAATTTTGTAAGAATATACTGTATATATAGCTTTTGAGACACTATTTAATGCAATCCGCGAATAGGGATCAAGGTCAATAAACTTTTCCTAAATATGCAAATAAAACTACAGTTTAAAAGAAGATTACTCCATTCATCCATCCATTTTCTGCACCTCTTATCCTCAGTAGGGTCGCGGGGGGTACTGGAGCCCATCCCAGCTATCTTCGGACAGTGGGAAGGGGACACCCTAAATTGGTTGCCAGCCAGTCGCAGGGCAAAAAAGGCCTACTCTTTCACTCTCATTATGAGGAACAGTGATCAGTGAGTTTCCCAAAGAAAAACAGCCTGATATGGTACCGGATTATATTTTTATTGACATCAATTATTCAATCAGTGGTTATCAGTTGCTAATCAGTGAAAAGGCTGGTCCGTTCCGATGGAAGACAGGATTGCGGCTCACCCCAAAACCCAAAGAAGACTTAATCTTCTGTATTTGCCTTTTCTCTCCAGGCTGAAAGCTGTGAAATGTATCTGCGTTGATCACATTCAAATTCAAAGTGTTTATTGTCATATGCACAGTAAAGAACCACGTTCCCTGCACAATGAAATTATTATTATGCTGTTCACACAATTGCTAGCATAATAAAACTAAGAAACTATATACGTGTATACAAAAAAGAATATTACGAATGCTAAAAGATAAAAATACAAGATTAACTTAAGATGAGTTTAGGCAATAAGAAAAAAATAAAGATGAAAATAAAGATTAACTCATTTCATGGCATCTATTTAGTTCATTGGCATTTCCAACTATCACAATTACAGGATTTAACTATTTAAGTGACTGAACTAGGGGATGACTGCAAAAACCCATTCACTGCACACAAACACTGTTCACCGAATCAAAATTGAAGTTTTGTTTTGGTATTCAGAACACAGCATGGCAGAGTCGCTCACTGTGGCCTTCCGGGTGGCAGAGGAGGCTATAGACGAGGCCATTTCCAATGCCGAGTTTGATACCGCCAGCCAGGTCGTTATTGCTCCGCATTCTAATTTCCCAAAGCATGCTGCAAATCAATTCTTTGCTACATTTTCGACATGTGCAACAGTAATGCAAAAACCCTTTTTTTAGAGTTTGTCTTTTGTGCACTTGTGCATGATCAGGAGCGCCAAAATGAAGCCCTTTACCTGCGCGAACACCGAGGAGAGCTCATCGAAGAGCTGGCCAAAACAATCATGCAAAAAGTAAGAAAGAAGACGCAGGAATTACAGAATACGTTTGATGCTCTGCGATGAGATTATTGTTTCCGTGCATGTGTGCGCACGTGTGTGGAGCCCTCGTGTGACCTCAAAACTAAAACCGCCAGATGACGTTGTAATCGTGCGTGTTAGATCATCTCCAGGAAAAAGACTTTGACTGAAATGAAGAACGAGTGTGATGAGCAGGAGGGAGCCATGAGGCAAAATCTCCACCACCTGACCGGTGAAACCAAACACCTTAAAGGCCTCTGGGTAGGTTACAACAAAGTCTACTCTCAAAATGTTGATAACCACCAACCTGACTGTGGTGTTGTTGTGTAATCCGACTCGCAGAGGTCGCAGTCTGCCTTCTCGCTGATGGTTGACAATCGAGACGATCGTCCAACTTCATCTGCAGAAACAGAATTCAACATGTCTCCTTGGATCAGCGTTGAGTGTTTGGAAAATTCTGGTGCGTTATGGGACTCCACAATATGTCCACTCTTTATTTAGATGAATTCTAATTGTTTTAATATTCATAATTTTAGAAATCCCCAAACTTTTTTTTTTTCGCTCATTCCTTTGTTTGTTTGATTCCGGGAAGCAAGATTGTCAAAATAAAGTATTGAGAGATAAGCAGATCATTTGAAGGTTTTATTTACAGAATATTCTGGGCACGAATGAGTCACGGACAATGGCAGTTCAAGAGTGCAAAGAGAAAATGGATTACAATCATTCTTATACTAACACATACTAACCAATAATGTTCCCTCAATTTTTTTTTGTGTCCGTCCAAACACACAAGCTGCCTGAATGCGCTGAGTCCAAATATCCCCCCAAATGACTGACATTATAAGGTGATAAAGCAAAAAATTATCCAATCGTGCAGTGACAAATGTCAATATTACAACAGTTACCATATCTTCTGCATTCCCGCCTTGTGTACTTTCGCAAGTGCAGCATGGTATGAATATGGCATGGTATGTTCTGGATTTCTTTACTGCCGCTTGCTAGGATTTAGCACAAATTCGCTACCTCATAATTTACTTAATCCGATCAAAACGTTAGATTTTTGGTAAAAATGTAAAAACGTAAATGTAAAAGCCTTTTCATTTTTCGGCGTACATTGTATTCACGTATGTCTTCCATTGTTCTGTTTCTGTGGCTAGCCATAAATGAGTTAATGTTGTGTTTCAAAATTTAAGGGTGAAAAGAGAAGGAGAGGGAAGGCAACTGTGAAAATTGCCTGTTCTTTTTTGTCTATTAAATCCTCTAGGAGATCGGATTATTTCACTGCATTTAACTGAGCTAAATTAGTAACCTGTTGCCTCACTATGCCAAATCACAGCATTAAAATTTTGTGTTGTTGTTTTTTTACTTTTTTTTTTTTTCAAGAATTACCTCTGCTTAATTTTAGAGGGCAAACAATTTTCACCTTTAAAATAATGGCATTTTCCTCATTTTCTTTTTTGTTTTCACATCCCGGCTTGTACCAGCACAAGGAGCTTCAGTCCTGAAAAGTCCGGATGGGAACTGGATCGCTTTGCAGAGCGCTCAGCTGTCGCGACCAAGCATGCTTGCCAAGAGGAAGAGTCTGGTCTACAGCGCTTTGGAAAGAGAGTCCGGAGCGGTGTCGGCATACGAGGGCATGGACTCTGATAACGAATCCAAATGTGAATCAGGCTCCACCTGGGGCACCATCCTGCAGGAGGTCCACAGGAAGCTGATGGGCTCCAAAATCCATCGCAACGACGACAATAGAAAAGACGCTCAGTCAGACTCGGAAGGGAAGATGAGAAAATCCCCAGGGGCTTTTAAGAGACAAATGCCAGTGATGGAAAGCCGACGGCCATCGCCACGCAGGACCAGCATCATCGACGTAGACTTCAACGAGAAGGCATCTATAGATGAGAACAGGGCAGTAAGTGAAGCGGCATTTGGAAGAATAAAGAGATCACGAAAGAAGAAAAGAAGTAAAAGGAGAGCAACACTTTCTGGACCTCTTCAGATGGTAAAAAAAAAAAAAGTTTGGCGTCAATATTTGTTGTCACCACAATTAACAGCAATGATATACTATTTCCATACCCTCCAAATCAATTATTTCCACAAATCTAGCATTGAATAACTTTATTGTTTTTTTGTTATTAACACTAAGGTGATCATCATCAAGTTAAACTTTCTCAATGTAGGCCGGAGGTGTGAGTGGTATTTTTACATTATCCTTTTAGTCTAATCGGTAACCTATTATCTAACCAGCACCCTGCACTAATCTAACAATTTATTGCAGTCCCAAATGGTTGACTGAATTCAATCGTCAATTATTTCCATTAGGAAGGGCTCTAATGTGTTAAATGAATCACAAAAATTAATTTACTTGACTTAACTTACATCCTCTTCTTCTCACTCACAGGATAACTGGAAAGACGAGCATTCTTTTTCTTACTCGGACGCCGACTCTCCCGACACTTTGACTCCCGATGCATTGACTCCTGAGCCACTCTGCCCAGATGTCAGCATCAATCAACCAAATCCTGAACTTATGTTGGATGAAACCCAATCTGCAGAATGCGCCTCTGATTTATCAGTCAGGGATGATTGTCTTTGGTACGCAAAGGACAACAGTGACATGCAAAAGCACGATGATGAAGAGGACGACATGGAAATGAACTCACCAGCAGAGGAACTAGAGGTTGAGAAAAATGAGGTTGATGAAGAGGAGATGAAATCTAGATTGTACAAGCTGGTGGCTAAATCCAGACTGGCGTACTTTTCATCCACAGAGGATGAACTAGACCGAGCAGGAATTGGTGAAGAGAACCAAAGGTGTGACGGTATCTGTAACTACAGAGACAATGAACAGCTCAATCATCAACTTAGCCAGCTTGAGAAAGAAGTCCGAGCTACATTGTTCTCCTCTACAGATGAGGAGTTAGATAAAGTCACAGACGAGGAGGAAAACAAGGAAGAAGAAGGAGAAGAAGAGGAAGAAGAGGCACTGGAAGTGAGACTATGCCGATTAGCCAATCAAGCAGGCGCCACTCAGTTTTCCTCCACTGAAGACGAACTGGATCGTGAGGATGTTAGTCACGAGGAGACTCTGTGGAGGTTGCAAGAGGACAAGGTTGCACAGGCCACTCAGGTGCGCCACCTGGCCAGTCTGGTCAGTGCCTCACAGTTTTCCTCCACTGAGGACGAACTGGATCGAATAGGAGAAGAGGAAGGACAGATGATGATAGATAAAGAACAATGGTTGGAAACAGCAGCTGCACATTGGCAATCCATGGGAAATGAACTACAAGAAGAGCCAGAAGTACCACTCAATGAAAACGTTTCAGTAGCAGCGTCAGGTGAAGAATTAAATGTTAAAAGAATGATAAAAGAACAAGAGAAAAAAATAAGACAGGGACAGTATCAGTTTGAAATGAAAATGGTAGATAAAAATGGAGAACCAAAGAAGGATGACATCCAGGAGGACAGGGCCAGGCAGTGGGAGAGTGAGGAGGAGGATTTTGAGTTTGACAAAATTATTTGGAGCATGTTAACATTGACAATGGAGGACATGCGGAAAACTGTAAAGAATCAGGAGAAAAGGGACGGAAAGATAAGTTTAAACTCAAACGAAGATGAAAACCCAGATGGAATGATAAAAGAGAATACAATTACAAATGATAATGTGAAAGAACCACCTGAGAAAGAGACACAGGGTAATGACTCAAGGACCTATGATGAGTGGAACGACTATGACAAGACAGACGAGAACAAGAAAAAGGAGACTGGGGTCAATGAAAAGAGGACAGCTCATGTGATGACGGACTATAAAATCAATGAAGAGAAAACTAATGATGATATGAAGACATTGAGAGGGGCAGGCAAGAAAAGTGAGGACTTAATCACCAATGAGATCAACAATACAAATGAAAAGAAAGAGGAAGAGAACATGAACAAGAAGGTAAAGCTTTTCATAAAAACGGATGGCAGGCTAACAAAAGAGGACATTAATTTAAATATGAATGCAGAAGATGAGCAGGAAGAGGACAAACCGACAGAGGACAACAGGAATGCATATCTAAACAGAGTCAAGGACACTGATGAGGCATTTGGAGACCTAAAAGAGGACAGAGAGACAAACCAGGACTCTGTAAAATATTCTGATTCAGATGGTGAGAGGATAGAGGATAGAAGAAATGACAGTTGGAACATCAATGAAAATACTGAAAAGAAGAGGACAGTTGACTTTATGACAAATGAAAGAATGCAGTTACAAACAATGATACACACAGAAAATGAGGGGAACTCAAATGAAAAGCTGGACAAGCAAACATGTCAGATAAGTAAACGTGAAGCTAAAGTAAGTAAGATTGCAGAAATTAATGCCAAAACAGAAGAGAGTACTGAAGATGAGAACTGTAAGAAGTACACTATAGCTAATGAAGAGGAAGATGATAGGACAATGACAAATCAAGAAATCAACGAGGTTACAAAGACATCTGATACAACGAAAGAAATTTTTTTAGATGAGAAGCTAACCAAGAATCTGAAAACAAATGAAGACAGAGATGAGGGTGAAGAGATGGACCAGAGGAGAGATGAAGAAAAGAAATATGCTCTACAGGGAGGGGGAAATAGGAATACAGATACCATGACAGATAAGACAAAAGAGGCCTCAAAGACCGACTTTGACTGGAACAAGGAAGATGAATGTCTGCAAGAGGATACAACAGATGTCACCACTAATATCAATATGAAAAAGCAAACACATGATGAGAAGAAAGGGGTTTTGAATACGGATGACAATACAAATGCAAAGGAAGGCATGGAGATGAAAAGGGAAAGAATTAATCCAATCGATATCTGTGAGGACACAAAGACCAACAAAAATGAAAATTTAACTGTTGAGGATCTTACAGTGTCCATAAAGGCCGATGAGAAGAAGAATGAGAATCTAGAGAGACTGAAAGAGACAAATAAGAAAAGTGTGGACTCAAAGAACAGTGATGGAGATGAAGATGTTTATGAGCAAAAACGGAAAGCAAACATTTATGAGAAACACAATGTTAACACCAATACACATGAGAAGAAAGAGGACAATAAGGAGGGAAATATTACCTTAGAAAAGGATGACAGGATAACATTAAAGAACATTAATATAAATATGAATACAGAACATGAGCAGGTAGAAGACAAAAAGAGAAAGGAGAACAGGAACAAGAGTAAAAACAAAGACAAGGATGGGGACGAGGCACTTCGAGAACTGGAAGAGGATACAGAGACAAACCAGGATCATGTAAATTATTCTGAGACGGATGATGAAAGGAGAGAAAACAGAAGGGATGAGAATAGAAAACTCTACAAAAATACTGCAGAGAGGACAGTTGACTTTTTGACAAATGAGGTAATGAATGAATACATACTCAATGAAAGAAATGAGAATGAAAAGCTGGACAAGGAAATATGTCACATGAGTAAAGATGAAACTAAAGTGAGTAAGATTGCAAAAATGAATACTAAGACGGATGAAAGAAATGAAGCTGAAAACTGTGAAAAGTATGGAATAGCGAACAAGGAGAAAGATAGGACAATGACAAATCGCGAAAACAATGACGATACAAATTTATCTGATAAAAGGAAAGAAGATGAAAACATGGATGACAAATGGACAAAGAATGTGAACAAAGATAAAGATGGAGACATGTCCGAAGGCATAGACAAAAAGAGAAATGATGAAGAGACCCTACAGGCAGGTGAAATTAGGAACGGAGATACCCTGACAAATGAGACAGAGGAGGCAACAAAGACAGACTTTGACTGGAACAAGGCAGATGAATATCTGCAAGAGGATAAACATAAATTCAATCATGCTATCAAGATGGAAAAGCAAACAGATAATGAGAACAAAGAGGTCTTGAATAGAGATGCAAAAAATAATGCAAAGAAAGGCGTTGTGACAAAAAAGGAAACAACATATCCCACTGAAATCTGTGAGGACACGAAGACAGACAACAATGAAAACAAGGTAGTAGAGGATCTGACAGTGCACTTAAAGACTGGTGAAAACAGGATTGAAAATTTAGAGACACTGAGAGAGACAGATAAAAAACATATGGAGTTAGAGACCAGTGAACACAGTATTGGGGATAAAATATCAGTTAACAATTTTGTTTGTGAGAAAAAACAGAGGTCAAACAATCATGAGAAAAGCAACAAAGAGACCAATTTGGATGAGAAGAAAGAGGACAAGCGCATGACTACAAAGGAAAGTATTACCTTAGAAAGTGTCGACAGGATAGAATTGGAGGGCATTAGTATGAATATAAATGCAGAAGATGAGCAGGAAGAGGACACCCAGACTGAAGAGAAAAGGAACAAGAATTTAAACAGACACAAGGATAGGAATGGTGCAATTGGAGACCTTGAAGAGGAAACAGACACAAATCAGGACTTTCTAAAAAATTCTGAGTCGGAAGATGCAAACAAAAAGGACAGAAATATGGAGAGTGGGAATATCAATGAAAATATTGCAAAAACAAGAACAATGGACTTTATGGCAAATCAGGGAGTGAATGAATATGCAGACAATGAAAGGAGCAATAACAATCTGGACAAAGAACCATCTCATGTAAGTACATATGAAATAAAGGTTAGTGATATTGCAAAAATAAATACCAAGACGGATAGGAATGGTGATGGGAACTGTAACATGTCCACAATAGCTGACGAGGAGGAAGATGATAGGACAATGACAAATCAGAAAATCAATGAGGATACAAAGACATTTGATAAAAGGAAAGACAAAGAAAATACAGATGAGAAATGGACAAAGAATGTAAACACAAATGAAGATGAGAAGGATGGAGAAATTTACAAAAAGAGAGATGATGGAAAGAAAGAGACTTTACAGGCAGGTGAAAATGGAAATAAAGATACCCTCACAGATGAGACTGTGGAGACCTCAATGACAGACTTTAAGTGTTACAAGGCAAAAGAATATCTGCATGAGGATACAACAGAGGTCAAGATTAGTATCAAGATGGTAAAGCAAAAGGATGATGAGAAGAATGAGGTCTTTAATATAAATGAGGACAAGAATGCAAAGGAAGGTGTGGAGAAAAAAAAGGAAACAACAACAACAGTGGAACTCTGTGAGGACACAAACACAGAGAAAGACAAGAACAATTCAGTTGAGGACCTCAAAGTGCACTTAAAGACAGATGGGAACGGGGGCATAACGTCAAACGAAGAAAGGAACAATAAAGCCTTGGACCTGGAAGAAAACACAAAAACTGACAAGAAAGAGAAAATGGACATAAATAAATACAAGGACACAGATGATGAGATTATGAATTTCAAAGCCAAAATGGAAGAAAAAGAGGATATAACGACAGAAAGGGACCAGAACTCATATGCAAAGCCCTACAAAATGAATGAGCACACAGAAACCCAAAATCAAGAGATCTTGAAGACCGGCAAAGAAATGAACATGTCTTTAAACACATATCTGGAGGTCAAAGACAATAAACATTTCTATATAAATGAAAAGAGCAAAGGGGACAGTTCATTAGAGGAGAACAAAGAATTGGAAGCGGGTGATGCCTTGGACAAGGATGCTCCAACATACGAGGAGAGAAAAGAGGATTATCAGAGCATCAAAGACAGGGACACAGATCCACAGGTAGACTGGGACTGGAGCAACAGGGCTCTGACAGACAATGACAAGAACAGGGATGTACGGACAGAAACTGACAGCAAGTTGGAACACATGACAGCTAAGGATTGGGACCAAAAGGCAAAAACATATGTGGACTGTTTTAAAGATCCGGACTTAAACAAGAATGCACAGACAGAGAAGGTCAGGGATGAAGAAACCAAGACGGACACCAAAAGGAATGTGGAAGATAAGCCCAGGGAAGATTGGAACGCAGATGCGAAGATATGGTCGGTCTGGAACAGGTATCCTAACACAGACCCGGAAGGGAACATTGATGCAAACAAAGATAAGGACCGGAGAAAATATACAGAAACGCACAAGGGCTGGAACGAGGATGCAAAAACAGTCACCGGCAAAAACAAAAGGGCTGACTTAAGGAAAGATCGTAATTGTGACACAAAAGCAGACAAGGCTGCAAAAGCAGACCAATTCTGGGACAAGAAAACCAAAGTACACAAGTTTATCGAAAAGGATATTAAGAAAGACAAAGAGAGGGAAGATGATGCAAAGGTACACATGAGCAGAAACAAGGGTATGCAGACTGACAAGAAAAAAAAGGATGCAAAACCAGAAAATGAGAATAATCAAGACTCCAAAACCGGAAAGAAAATGAACAAGGTCAAAATGGACAAGGACTTCAATGAGGACACAAAAGAGAAAAACAAACCTGGGGACGGCAAGACGGACAGAGACAGGAGAACCAAAAATGATATGTACAAGTCAGACAATACGGAACGTGTTAAGGATGCAAAGACAGACAAGAGAGGAGGTATCAAACATGTACAAGGGGATCAGTTTACTTTGCTCGAAGGTGCTAAAAAGCATACTAAAAGAGAAATCTCAGAAACGCCCAAAAGTGTAGATCCTCCACTCAGTCCTCCGACTGGAAGACGGAAGGAACAAGGTGAAGCGGCAGCCAAAGATGAGAACAGAAGAAGAGATATAGCACCCGCTGATGATAATTTCCTGTTGCAGGAGGTCAAAAATGTGAGAAATGTTATTGGTCAACTGTTGCTTCAGTGTGAATTAACCAAGCACTTTCTTTCCTAACTTCTCACTTATACTATTGCTTGCGCTTCCTGCAATCTGTAGACTAGTGATGCTGAAGTGTACTTTACAGTGCACTTCATCTCCACCTTGCTGAAACAGGTAAGATACACCAAGTCAAGGCTTGTTAACCACTTTTGCACACTGTGACAGTTTGATTATTCTACACTACAATCTGGATTACATTTTGGGATCTTACAGGGAAAACAGCTTGTGGGAGGTTAGTACCTATGAAGCCTTTCATCCAAAAAGTTGTGAAGCTAAAACTTTAAAATGCTCGTTGACAATGAGGGAAAAGTTAGGTGTAATTTTAGAGCATCCCTGCGACTCCGGTCCTGAAGGGCTGCGTGTCCTGCATGATTTTCTCTGCTCCAATACAGGTGATTCCAATCACCAGCATCGTTAACATACTCCTGCCAGCTTGCTGACGAGCTGATAATTTCTAGAATAGAATAGAATATGCCTTTATTGTCATTGTTACAACATGGGATATGCTTGGACAACGAAATTGGACGACTCCAGTTCCATATTTACAGTGAGGATAAGGAAACAAAGAGACAAAGGAACAAAGAACTAACTGACTAACAGAGTTGCCGGATACAACCGAATGTTTGATCTTACATTACACATAGTCCAGTGTTTTTCCGAATTGCTCAGTCCACAATTGAATGGATTGGGGAGTACAGTCCATAAACATGCCCGATTAAAGTCGCCGTCGACGACAAAGCTCCGTTGGGGTGTGCAAGCTGCTGTTTGATGATAGCAGCGGGCAGGAGATTTAGCGCTATGCTGACGTTAGCATCCGGTGAAACTGTTAGCGGTGGAAGGTATACAGCAAACACAAAGACCACAGTTAACTCTCCCGGTACATAGAAGGGTCTGCACGATACTGCTAGAAACTCCATATCGAGTGATCAGTGTGTGTCAAGGGTTCGGCTATTATTGTAGCGCGTAGTCTACAACCCCTGTTTTTACCGGAGTCTTCGTCTCGTTCGAGCCGGTGTTGTAATGCGGCATCGGGAAAGCCAAGACTCCGTGATGGCAAAAAAAAATCCTCCAATTACGGACGTTGTTGGTGGCGACCCGCAGCTCTATTCACTCATTGTGGACGATGGATCTGGCGTTGGTTGAACATGCTTGGGAGCGCTGGTCTGTGTGGTCGCCTTCTTAGCTTAGCCTAAGCTTAGCTCAGCCTTTGCTCCGTCGTTGTCATTGTCGGCAGGCGGGCAAATCTTCCAGGGAGATCCGGTGGTCTCTGTATATCCCTCGGGATGTAGTGGATATTATTGTAAATGCGAAGGGAGTCGAAGGGAAAATAAGAGGGATCAGGGGACACTGAAAAACAAAAGACGAACTGGAGCCCGAGCCGCAGCGTATGCACAACGCGCCGCCATCTTGACTACGACCCGAGTTCAGGAAGAGAAACCTCGGACATCATTCAGGACATGCGGCCCTTGAGGACTGGAGTGCCCAGGTCTTCTCTAAACTGGAATAATGTTCTCATAGAAACCCTGCGGGTGTAATATCAACAGTCTAGAGTGTATCCTGGATTTCAGAGCAGGTCAACTGAGGCAGGCTGCTATTGAGGAAATTGATAAAATAAGTTTTTCAAATTCACATTCTATGGAATAATCAATAGACAGGTGGGTGGTCCTTCATAATTAAGTGTTTATCTTTTGTAGAATTTTGTAACTGAGAAAAAACAGTCTCAACAAGTTTTCTTGTACCTTATATCTGATTGTGTCCGCAGCAGTACTCTGCAGCGCCTCTGTGCAGCATCACAACTGAAGTTCTGAAGGTTCTCAATGCCACAGAGGAGCTGCTCCAGGGTGTAGAGGGCCGTGACAGTCGTCGTTCCTCTGCCTCTTCTTTGCCTGCAAACTCTGACCCCAAAGAACTGGATCAGCAGTTCTCTGCACTTGAAGAGAAAGTAGGTTCTAGCTCAGGGCTTAATCAGGAACGACCACATAGGATTTTAGAAAATGTCGACGTTTCATCACATTCTTTCAGTGGAGGCTGGTACTATCACTGGACTTGTCCGCAGGTTTACGTAGCGGCGGGCTCTGTGTACAGAGTTGAGGCTGAGCTGGGTGAGCTGGAAGAGCGCGCTAGGGGAATCTCCAGGAGCACATCTGACACAGAGCTGTTCTTTCTGGAGGAACAGGTCGCGTCTGCGGCCGCCCGTGTTCACCAGTCCGAGCTTCAGGTGAGCATTTGAGTCCTTTTTAATTTGTCATGTTTGGGGTGTTGTGAAGCAGGATTGTGTATATTTACAGTGTTTTAAATCTAGTGGCCCCTTTAACATATAAGCTACACTACGCTATTTATGACAAATTTGAATAAAAGATAGATAGATAGATAGATAGATAGATAGATAGATAGATAGATAGATAGATAGATAGATAGATAGATAGATAGATAGATAGATAGATAGATAGATAGATAGATAGATAGATAGATAGATAGATACTTTATTCATCCCCGAAGGGAAATTCACTTTTCCAGCAGCATCCCTAAGCTGAGAACAATCGAAAATAACTGAGAACAATCGAAAATAACACGGGAGCTGCTGGAGTGGCTGCCATTCGTGACGGCGCCGGAGAAACGATTCAATTTGAATCATGTACAAACAAACAAACAATTGAATCATGTACAAGAAACGATTCAATCTGAATCATGTACAAACAAACAAACAATTGAATCATGTACAACAAACAAACAAAATATTAATGATGTCTTTTGAGCAAAAATATTGCCCGACGTACGAGAGAAAATCCAAGTTAGAAGAATTTCAAGACATTACTACTAGAGGACCGATTGCTCGAGACAGCCCACTGCCAGCATCAGTTTGTCCCAGTTAGAATGTGCATTTTCAGCCATACAGACCTGATCCACACACTAATGTTGTTTTTTTGCTGTGCTAACTCGTACTGCCGCACTTAGCCAGCACCTGTCTCTCTGACTCCTCCACCATCAGTTAGTGGGGATTTTACTGAGTGGCAATTTTTTGCCTGAATAGTGCTTAACAAATAAATTTGATTTGATTTATGTGCAGGGTTTCAAATGTAAGAAATGGTTGTGAATTTGTTCATTTTGATGGCTCTGCCTGTGCTGCTTTCAGTATGGTACAGATTGTACAAGACAAAACTTACTTTAGTTCTAAAATCAAGCATGCAGTTTTTATGCTCTGTAGCCTGAAATTGATGGTATTTAGGGTGACCAGGAACGGATCAATTGGTTTTCAGTTATTTAAAATGGGGCAAATTTAAAGATACAAGCTTGATCCGGGAACAAATTAATCCCATATGTAGAGTGACCACTGTACAATTACTCGGGCATACTGGCTGATATAAAACCATACAAAAAAGCAGTGTAATTAACAAGGTTTGTACACCTTTAAAGATGCTACATAGGACAACATGATACAAACTATACAGCTGCCGTTAATCATTAGGGAAAATACATGCAATGGAAGAGTGAAGTCACAAGAAAGCAGTGTTGGCGAGCATTTACAAACAAAATTCAAGTCCTTTTCAATTCTTAAAAACACATTCAAATTCAAGCATTTTCAAGGATTTCAAGCTCCCGTACAAACACTGAATAAAGCACTTTAATGAATGTATAGGAACACAGTCTGTAGTAGTTTTGATCAGCAATCAAATTATTAGCATTGCTGAAATACTTATTTAGTACATTCCGTCCCAGATCAGTGACATCTCTGCCAGGATCGCAGCGCTGAGGAGCGCCGGTTTGGACGTAGATCCGCAGTCTCACTCGAGCAAGGCCAAGACCGTCCCAGTCATGGTAAGCCCGTTTTGCGATCTCACGCAGCTGCGTGATGCGACCTGACCCACATGACGTCATCGACCTTAAACAAAAAACAATGCTGTCTTTGCAGCCTTTCACCCTGAGCTCGTCCAGACAGCTGAGGAGACGACTGCCGGCCATCCCACGTCCAGGTCACTGGAACACAAATGACGCAGCGTTTAAATAGTTTTGGTCACATTATACAACCTGTCTCAGCAGGGTTCTAGAGCAGTGTTTGTCAACCAGTGTGGTGTAAGACCTGGGGCCTCATTTATAAAAGACTACGTATGCAGAAAATAAGGTGTACACCATATGTCCACAAAACAAACTCCCATGCACCCTCTAGGAACCTGCAGAGCGTGTAGAGCTGGTCCACTGTTCCACAGTCCGGACAAAAGCCAAACTGTTTCTCTTGGATATGAAATTCTGGCTCCTGACATATACTCCTTTTCAGTACCCCCAAATAGACCTTGCCAGGGAGGCTAAAAAATTCCCATGTAGTTTGAACACACTCTCCGGTACCCCTTCTTGAATAGGGAGACCACCATCCTAGTCTGCCAGTCCAGAGGCAGTGTCCCCGATGGCCATGCAATATGGCAGAGACATGCCCACCACTTCACAAAGTCCTGGGTGGAGGTCAGCAGCGCCCCATCTCCACTATACACAGTGTTGATGGCACACCACTCTCCTCCATAAGACGCCGGGTGGTGGAAAATCATTTCCTCAAAGCCGTTTGGAAGACACCAAACTCCTCCCATGCCTGTGTTTGTGCCTCGCCGACTACTAAAGCAGCATTCTGCTTGCCCTTCCGTTACCTGCCAGCTGTTTCCAGATCCCAGAGGCCAGGAGGGCCTGATAAGTCTCCTTCTTAAGCTTGAAGGTATCCCTTACTGCCGATGACCACCAACGGGTGTAAGGGTTGCCGCCACGGCAGGCATCGACTACCATGCGCCCATATTTCCGCTCAGCAGCCTCGACAACGGAGGCATGGAATATGGTCCAATTCAACTCAATGTCCCCTCCCTCCCTCGAGACATGGGCACAGTTCTGCCAGGGGTGTGATTTAAAATTCTTCTGATAGACGTTCCAAACAGGCCCTCAAAACCCGCTTGGGTCTGCCAGGTCAGACCGGCATCTTTCCCCACCATCTGAGCCAACTCACCACCGGGTAGTGATCGGTTGACAGAGGGGTGTTTGTCACTTGAGTGTCTAAAACAGGCGGAAAGTAATGGTGTCCTAGGGTGTTCTGGTGCCAGGTACACTACCTTTAGCTCTTGAGACAATTAGGAGATAGCTGGATAAAAATTGCATGCACTCGGGAAGACGAACTTATCGGGCACTGTTAGAAGATAAGCCGCACGGGAGACTTCAGAGGGAGCCTATCTAAATAATTATCAAGGGCATTCCCTTGGCCTTTCATAGGCATTAAGGGGCGGTTCCCTCACGGGCGCATATTTTGCAGTTGATTGTGATTTAGAAAGAGAAACAGGCGTGGGGCGTGCGTGCGTACTGTTTTTTTAAATCGGAGAGTTTTTGTTTTGCACAGACTTCAAGTGTTTTCTTTATTACTACCTTTAGTGATCTACGCATTGTTTCATAAATGAGGCCCCTATTTGAGGGTGCAGCAGGCAGTTGCCTATTTTATCTTTGCAGAAAAAACATACCATTTCTCATTATATTTGCTTTATTTGAGTGATCTTTCGAGTAACTGTAGCGTTCATGAATAGATAGGAGGCAGTAGATTACCATCATTTTCATTCTATATACGAAGTAGCTGTTCACGAGGCAGTAAAGAATATTTAATAACCTATTTTGTTGGATGAAGCAGTTAACGATAGGGCTGCAAAAAATATTAAAATAATTTCAAGTGAAAATCTTGAACATATTTGACTTATTTTCTGGTTTGTCTTGGCTTAAAAAAAAGGTTAGGAAGCACTGTTATAGACTAACTTTTACATTGGTAGCAGTGACTCATTTTTCAGTTCAGAATTTTGTGGCATCTTGTTTGTTGGTTTTGTAGGATACACGGTTTTGACATGCTAGTTTCAGCCAAAACATTAAACTGGTGCTGTATATCAATTTTTAAACATTTTTCAATTTGTAAACATTTGTATTACAGTATGCCTCGAAGATTTTTTTCATTAAAAAATCGCGCCTTGGCTCAAAAAGGTTTGGGCAATACCCTGCTAGACCAACTTTTACACTTTGTAGTATTACTCTAGTTTTTTTGTAGTATTTCCATACAAGTATTTTTGTACTTTTTCTGTATTTTTGTGCAGTTTCCATATTATTTCTGGAGTCGAATTTTTGTAGTAATTCTGAAGGAGATTTTTTTGGTAGTAATTCTGTAGTAGTATTTCTGTATTATAGAATTTCTGTCGTAATATCTCAGGACTATTTATGTAGTTATTCCCCTGTAGTATTCTTAAAGATTTTTTGTACTTTTTGTGGTATTTATGTATTGTTACCTTGGTATTTTGGGACTAGTATTTTTGTAATAGTTCTGTAGTAGTATTTTTGTGTTATAGCTCAACTGTACTATTATTCATAGTATTTATGCTGTGTTTTTTAAAATTGAAAATATAATATTTTTAAAATAATATGTTATGTCCCTGTTTTTTAAAACTAAAATAGATATTTGGTTTCTTAGTAATTCTGTAGCATTTTTGAAGCGGACACAAACAGAAAAAAAAGGGACAAGGCTGGCTACAAAATACTTATTTGTATCAAAAGTAGTAGTAATACCTCATCTCATCAGCCGTACCGCTTATCCTCATTAGGGTCGCGGGTGTGCTGGAGCCCATCCCAGTTATCTTCGGGCAGTGGTCAGGGGACACCCTGAGCTGGTTGCCAGCCAATCGCAGGGCACACAATGCATGTCTTTGGAATGTGGGAGGAAACCTGAGTGCCCGGAGGAAACCCACGCAAGCACGAAGAGAACATACAAACTCAGGAAGTCTGGAGCTGGATTTGAACCCACGACAGGTTCCCATGACATATATATATATATATATATATATATATATATATATATATATATATATATACTGGACTGTCTCAGAAAATTAGAATATTGTGATAAAGTTCTTTATTTTCTGTAATGCAATTAAAAAAACAAAAATGTCATACATTCTGGATTCATTACACATCGACTGAACTATTTCAAGCCTTTTATTATTTGAATATTGCTGATTTTGGCTTACAGCTGAAAAAAACTCAAAAATCCTATCTCAAAATATTAGAATACTTCCTCAGACCAAGTAAAAAAATAATTTTATAACAGCAAAACTAAATCAAACATTTGAAAATGTCCATTGATGCACTCAGTACTTGGTTGGGAATCCTTTTGCACGGATTACTGCATCAATCCGGCGTGGCATGGAGGCAATCAGCCTGTGGCATTGCTGAGGTGTTATTGATGCCCAGGATGCTTCGATAGCGGCCTTCAGCTCATTTGCATTTGTAGGTCTGGTGTCTTTCATCTTCTTCTTAACTATACCCCACAAATTCTCGATGGGGTTCAGGTCAGGGGAATTAGCAGGCCAATCAAGGACAGTGATGCCATGGTCAGTGCACCAGTTACTGGTGGTTTTGGCACTGTGGGCAGGTGCCAGATCATGCTGGAAAATGAAATCCTCATCTCCATAGAGCTTTTCAGCAGATGGAAGCATGCAGTGCTCTAAAATCTCTTGGTACACAGTTGCATTTACGCTGGACTTGATGAAACACAGTGGACCAACACCAGCAGCTGACATGGCTCCCCAAACCATTGCTGACTGTGGGAACTTCACACTGGATTTCAAGCAACTTGGATTTTGCTCTTCTCCAGCCTTTCTCCAGACTCTGGCGCCTTGACTTCCAAATGAAATGCAAAACTTGCTTTCGTCTGAAAAGAGGACTTTGGACCACTCTGCAACTGTCCAGTGCTTCTTCTCCATAGCCCAAGTCAGACGCTTCTTCCGTTGTCTTGAGTTCAGAAGTGGCTTGACCATGGGAATACGGCTATTGTAGCCCATTTCCCGGACACGTCTGTGAACTGTGGCTTTTGATACCTGGACTCCAGCTTCAGCCCACAGTCTTTGAAGCTCCCTCAAATTCTGGAAGCGGCTCTTCTTCACAATTTTGTTAAGGCTGCGGTCATCTCTCTTGGTTGTGCAGCGTTTCTGGCCACATTTTTCCCTTCCAACAGACTTTTTGTGGATATGCTTTGAAACTGCACTCTGTGAACAGCCTGCTCTTTGAGAAATTTCTTTTTGAGTCTTACCCTCCTGATGGAGGGTATCAACGATGGTCCTCTGGACAGCAGTCAGATCAGCAGTGATTTAGTTTACTGAACCAAGCTGGGTGTTTTTAAGGCTCAGGAAACCCTCGCAAGGTGTTTCGAGTTAATTAGATGATTCAGGTGATTAGTTGAATAGCCTACTTGTATACTTTTTCATGATATTCTAATATTTTGAGATAGGATTTTTGAGTTTTCTTAAGCTGTAAGCCAAATTCAGCAATATTCAAATAATAAAAGGCTTGAAATAGTTCAGTTGATGTGTAATGAATCCAGAATGTATGACATTTTTGTTTTTTTAATTGCATTACAGAAAATAAAGAACTTTATCACAATATTCTAATTTTCTGAGACAGTCCAGTATATATATACTGCGATTGGCTGGCAACCAGTTAAGGGTGTCCCCTGCCCACTGCCCGGAGATGGCTGGGATGGGCTCCAGCCCCCCCGCGACCCTAATGAGGATAAGCGGTACGGCTGATGAGATGATATATATATATATATATATATATATATGTATAGTTTTATTCGGCAGGCTGGATTAAAAGGATATGGCCCGTAGTTTGCCCAACCCTGTTCTACTTCGAATATTAAATCGTAACACACTTTTTTTTCAACCAGTAATCAATGAAATTGTCGGCATAGTTGCTGGTACATTGGTCCCATTATTGATTTCTGCTTAGCCTAAAAAAATTTTTAGTTTTTATATTTGTAAAAGAAATTGATGTTTTCTTTTGTTTCATTGTGTTTCAGAAGACAAGAAAAGTTAAATTTTGGACCAAAGACTTCTGAAGTGCCTTCTTTCTTGATGCCTTCCTTCCCGCTACTGTTTGGCCATTGCTAACATCGAAATGTTGCAAATTTTGTCACAAGTTTAAGATCATTTTTATAATAGTACCACCTAGAAAAATACATGTAAAAGTGTTAAATGAGTAAAAACCCCAACCCCCCACCCAATGTTTACGTATACAATAGTAGTGTACATATTTGTGCGGGAGCAAAATCTATAGAAAATAAAGTTTTCCTTGAAGATGAACGTCAGCAAAGACCTTTTGAACCTTACACAGGAAGGCGGACAACGTGAGGAATTTAGTTTGAAATTTGGAAAAGAGGAAATGACACAGAGTGAAGACATTCCTCCGTCGGGGAACGCTGACACATAACAGCGATCTCGCTCATGACGTCCCTCCATGTTTGTCTTCACAAATAACATGAAAGCACCCCACTGGAAGAGGCCAAGCCTGCGTCTAAATACAGCGGTACCTCTACATACGAGCTAAATTTGTTCCAGGATGTGCTGGTAGCTCGAATTGCCCGTGTAACGAGCACATTCTCCCAATATGAAATACTTAAAAAATCATTCGTCTGTTCCCAACCTCCCAAAAGCATCTTAGTGAACCCAAAATAGCCATAAAACACATTTACCTGATAAACTAAAACCACATTTAGATATTAGGTAAACATAAAAAAATACATTAATAAGATAAATAGCATAGTTACAAAATAAAAAGCGGGGTGCGGCAAGAGTGACGGCGCCCAACGTATGATGATACACAAGCACTAACTGAACACTTAAAATTATAGTCACTGTAACTTTAAATAATCGCAAACACAACCGTTTTTTCGCCACAATTTTTCAGTTTAATTCATCACTTTCTTTAGCCAGAGTTGAAACACTATCACTTTCTACAGATCTTTTAAAAAGAAATGTTTCCAAGGAGATTTCTTTCTCCTTCCCCTTCAAAATGTTGCGGAAACACATAAAGCATTTTTCATTAAAGAGAGTTGACAGAGGACCAGTTGCCACTTTTTCTGAATGTTTTTTTTTTTTCAACGAAAGCAGTAACTTCTTCCCACATAGACAGCACCTCTCTGATCTCCTTTGTTAGAAGCCAGAGTCTCTGGTTCGTCCCACTCTTTGCTGTTTTTTTTTTGCATCAATAAATTATTGCAGCAAAGCACTGCGTGAACGCTTTCGCGGCTTTGTCATCGGCGCTCGCTGCTGCCCGATTGTACTTCTTGGCTTGGGAACTCATGAAGTCCACTCTTGTGTTTTTTATTATTTCTTGCTTCGTTTCTATTGTCAACATTCCCCTTTTTTAATTTGCCGTCTTAGAAAAAAATCCCAATAAGGAGATGCTATCATATGTGATTAAAGAGATGCAACCGAAACAAACCTGCTGCAGAATACAGGTACTACAGCTATAACCAAGGGCGCAGAATCAGGTGCCTGATGGCAGGAGGCGCATGCGCAAATGGGGATGAGCGGTCATGAGCGTTGAGCAGTCTCAAGCTGTCTCAAGCGGTACCCTCTGGGACTGGATTTTCCTTCGTAAAGTGAGGTAGATTTTTGTGTATCAAAATTCTGATGTGTAGAGGTGCTCGTATCAAGAGGTACCACTGTTCTCTCCTTTCCTCATGGAGGAATCAACATGAGAGCGCGCCGCATCCAAAAGCATTCTGGGAGTCGTAGTCAGGTGCTCTCCGAGCGGAGGAAGCACTCCCTGGGGTCAGGGACGATGAAGCCTTCCTTCTGCTCGCTCTCTCGTCTGATGGCCATGACGAAGGACTGCTTGGGGTCAATTACCGCCAGGCCGTCTCCTTCCACGCCCACCGGCTCCACCTCGGCGTAGGACGGGTGACCCGAGCCGCGGCGGAACTTCATGGTGGGCCAATGGACCGGGCGTCGCTGCAGATGATCACACCAAATGCATTGATGAACGCTAATTTTACCAATAAAATTACCGTGTTTTCTGGACTATGAGGGACACCCAAAAACCCCAAATTGGCCAGAATTTAAAACATGTGCCTTATGTACAGAAAAAACTGGAAATGCATTTTGTTGTATTATCATATTTGTGCAATGATCAGTCGATATTTATCGTTGACCACATTTGCATAACAATGTTGGGAAGGATTGAAACGGGATAGCTGTACTTGCGCCCAATCTTGACCACCAAGCTACTAGAAACGTAAATAAGTGCATGAAAAGATAATAGGTCTCATTATCACAGCATGTGAGAGGAATAAGAAAAAATGAGTGATTTAATATCGGTTTATAATTATTTTGACTTATTCCTGTATGAAATTAAGCATTGTAAGTGACAAATGTTGACTGCGTGCGGTCATGCATTCATTTTGTAGAATGGCAGATTTCCCAAAATGCCTTTCTCTTTATTCAGTTCAGAATCTCGTGCGCTTCATTAAGACTTTGAGAGTCGGCAATACAATACTGTATTTAAGTCCTCTTACTCTTTTTCTGTACCACGGACCGATTTAATGTCTGACAATATTCTCAAGTCCATGTCCAAAAATAACATCAACAATTTAGCACCGTGACGAAGAAAAGTGTGATAATGACATAATTGGTAATGCCCAATGTGTTAACTGCACACTGGGCATTACCAATTAGTGGCCAACGTTCACCTGCCGGGATCCGGTTTCGATTCCCTTTGCATCAAATTATCAGCAATTTATTTCGCCTGATGAATGCAGAAATGCATAACCTTTACTGTAGTTTTAAATCTAAATGCAGATCATTTGCCTTTTCGTCTTGTGCACTTTGTGTGTGTGTGTGTGTGTGTGTGTATGTATATATATATATATAAATATATATATATATATATAAAATAAAATCTCAAGACTAATTTTAGGGGGGTACGCCTTATAAAACGGTGCTCCTTACAGCGCAAAAAATGCCAAACGATGGTTGTCTATCATGACAAGAAAACCCACACAAATCTTGTGAAATGATTAATTAACCATATTTTCTGCAATGTAAGACGCACCGGATTTTAAGGTGCACACACAAAAAGTATTTTTTTTTTTTCATATATAAGGCGCACTGAACTACAGGGCGCATGCCGTTAAAACTAAGAGCTACCGTATTTATTGATGTGTAACAGTTGCGCATTTTATACACTTCCTCCATAGCATATAAATAACCTACTCTTCTCGTCGGCTGAAAAATAGTCTGTGTAATATAGTGTAATAATCTGTGAAGCCCTTTGAGACTCTTCGTGATTTAGGGCTATACAAATAAAAATGACTTGACTTGACTTGTATATATAAATGCAACGATTCATTAGTTAATGCGCAAATGGGGGTACAGACAAAAATTTAAAAAATGTACGCAATGAGAATTAAACACGGGCCATGGTGAGAGCGCTGGAATTTAACCACTAGACCTCTAAAGCATCTTAGCTGTTGTCTACACTGACCTCCATGAAGAAGAGGCTGGTGGGTGAAGTGGGGTGATTGTACACATACACGGACACCAGGATGCCCGTTGCCATGACGAGCATCACCATGAACACACCCACCAGTACACCCGCCTGCTCCCGTTGGCCCGTGTCGTTGTTTTCGCTGTTCGCTGTGAGAACATGAGCCAAAATCAGAAAAACGCTCATCTCGTAGCTTCCGGGACCTGTATTCAACACACCTGTGAACTTATATGTTGTCCCTGTAATTTAAATGTTTTTTGACCATTTTAAATTGTGTACATTGTATAACAATTTTTGGACGTGGGGAAAAAAATAAATATATAGTGCTACGTACAGTGAGCAACACTAGATTTACTGCAAGTGGGGAAAGAACTAAGAAAGATGCAGACAATGTTTGTGTAGTTTGCTTGGTAAATTAACTTATTTAAATGATTTTTGTTTTTGTTCTAGTCCGTCTCGCTGTGAGTAAATGGGTACCACGTTCTCTTTGTAAGGTTTTCTATTGGCACATTGCAGTCATTCATAAGGGGAGCAATTAGCTAAGGTTGATAGGTACAGTGCATCCGGAAAGTATTCACAGCGCTTCACTTTTTCCACATTTTGTTATGTTACAGCTTCATTCCAAATTTTATTAATTTAATCTCTTATCTCAAAATTCTACACAAAATACTCCATTATGACAATGTGAAGAAGTTTTTTTTTTTTTTTTTACTTTTTTTGAATTTATTTAAAATAGAAAACTAAGAAATCACATTTACATAAGTATTCACAGCCTTTGCTTAATACTTTGTTGATCCACCTTTGGCAGCAAATACAGCCTCAAGTCTTTTTGAATATGATCCCACAAGTTTAGCACACCTATCTTTAGGCAGTTTTGCCCATTCTTCTTTGCAATAAGTCTCAAGCTCAATCAGGTTGGATGGGAGACGTTTGTGCACAGCCATTTTCAGATCTCTCCAGAGATGTTCGATCGGATTCAAGTCTGGACTCTGGCTGGGCCACTCCAGGACATTCACGGAGTGGTTCTGAAGCCAATCTTTTGAGATCTTGGCTGTGTGCTTTGGGTAGTTGTCCTGCTGAAAAATGAACCTTCGCCCCAGCCTGAGGTCAAGAGCGCCTGGTGATGAGCGTTGCCTGGTTTCCTCCAAACATGGCGCCTGGCATTCACACCAAAGAGTTCAATCTTTGTCTCATCAGACCAGAGAATTTTGTTTCTCATGGTCTGAGAGTCATTCAGGTGCTTTTTTGGCAAATTCCAGACGGGCTTCCATGTTCCTTTTACTAAGGAGTGGCTTTTGTCTGGCCACCATACAGGCCTAATTGACGGATTGCTGCAGAGATGGTTGTCCTTCTGGAAGGCTCTCCTCTCTCCACAGAGGAACGTTGGAGCTCTGACAGAGTGACCATCGGGTTCTTGGTCATCTCCCTGACTAAGACCCTTCCTCCCCGATCGCTCAGTTTAGAAGGCCGGCCAGCTCTAGGAAGAGTCCTGGTGGTTCCAAATGTCTTCCATTTACGAATAATGTAGGCCACTGTGCTCATTGGGACCTTCAAAGCAGCAGAATTTTTTCTGTATCCTTCCCCAGATTTGTGCCTCAAGACAATCCTGTCTCGCAGGTCTACAGACAGTTCTTTTGACTTCATGCTTGGTGTTTGTGCTCTGACATGCACACTCAACTGTGGGACCTTATATAGACAGGTGTGTGCCTTTCCAAATCATGTCCAATCAACTGAATTTACTGCAGGTGGACTCCAATTAAGCCGTAGAAAGATCTCAAGGATGATCAGTGGAAAAAAGATGCACCTGAGCTCAATTTTGAGCTTCATGGCAAAGGCTGTGAATACTTATGTAAATGTGATTTCTTAGTTTTCTATATTTAATAAATTCAAAAAAAGTAAAAAAAAAAAAAAAAAACTTTTCACATTGTCATAATGGAGTATTTTGTGTAGAATTTTGAGATAAGAGATTAAATTAATACAATTGGGAATGAGGCTGTAACATAACAAAATGTGGCAAAAGTGAAGCGCTGTGAATACTTTCCGGATGCACTGTATGTATTTAAAACACTTGTAGTAATGACAATGTGGTCCTAGATCATTTCTGTGTCAACACCCTATTTACACAGCGGGTGCCAACATTTGTGCTTGGTAAGCTGTATTTTGTCACCTCGACTCCATTTGTTGTTTCTGGTGTGTCATTACCCAAAAATGTTCACACCATCATTTGGAGGACACGATAAAAACGCTGGATCCAAAAGCAAAGTGAAGCCACAGGTTGTTACAGACGCAGAACCTTTGCAGATTTTGCATAGCCTCAGATACTTTTTGCCTAATTCGCTAACTGATGAATAAATAAACAAAAAAATAAACTAATGAACCAACACATGCGTAAAGTACAAATGAAGTAACTTCTCAAATGTCTTGTGGTTTTTATGCCTGGACCTGAAAACTCAGTATTTTCTAAACAGGCTGGCACAACTCAGAAGTCAGGGTTAGATTCAACCTCGAGTTCTTCTTGAGCTTCTTTTCAAATTCAACAACAGCACAAAGCAGAAGAGAACATCACATGGACGTGGTTGTCCACAAGAGCCCGTGCGGGCGCCCATCGGTAACTGTCCTCCATGTTGTCAGCTAACCACGAGGCCGCACATACATTGAGGACACTATGCAGTATTTAACATGGCACTGTATACACTCAGCTATGTGCTAACACAACATTGGCAAATAGCTCAACACCCGCCAACCCCACCACATACACACGGCATTATCACAACAAGCATGATGATTGCCAAAACAATGTTATTCGTATATTATATACTGTACATATTTTTTTTAATTTTTATTTTTTTTTACTTAAAGAAGATATTGTTAATTACTCATTGTTCTGTATTTTTTCGGATTAGTATTTCTTTGTAATATGGTACCAAAATATTGAGAGTGATTTAGAGAAATGAATGTGAGAAGAAAACTGTGGTCGGCCGCCAGGGCCTGCAAGGGCTTTTCTGCTGGCCTAAAAAAAAACGGACTCATCCATCCATCCATTATCTGCACCGCTTATCCTCAGTAGTGTCACGGGGGTGCTGGAGCCCATCCCAGCTATCTTTGGGCAGTGGGCAGGGGACACACTGAACTGGTTGCCAGCCAGTTGCAGGGCACACAGACAACTCACTCGCTCATTCACTTTGGGACAATTTGGACCGGCCAATTGGCCTGACATGCATGTTTTTGGGAATGTGGGAGAAAACCAGAGTGCCTGGAGGAAACCCACACAAGCACGGGGAGAACATGCAAACTCCACACAGGAAGGTTCGATGTCATGACCTCAGAACTGTGCCGCACACGCGCTAATCACTGCGCCGCCCTGCTGCATAAAACAGAATCATCTGATGTTATTTATATTTCGTCCATGAATACTTATAAAGTAATTTCAAATTGTTTGCCAGCTTCCTTTCATTGGTTCTCTCTTCGTCCTGCTGCTTCCAGATGTGTTTTTAAATGTAAGCATTCAACCGATCACATTTCAGCCATTAATTGTTGTTAGGGTCAGAAATCTACCTGGAAGTCTTCACAATCAGTTCTGCAGGCCATGTAACATAACATAAGTGTCAATAAAGCTGTTTCTTCTACCAATCAGATTCCGACTTGGCGGAACAACAGCATTCTATTTGGCGTATGGATATGTCAGCGTTTTTACAAACTATGATTGGCCAGGGGGCAGTAGCACACCAAAGTAATGGTGCCAACCGCCGTTAAACTTAAAGACTACCCGGCTTCAGCGCTGTTACACAGAGACACGAAAGCCTGGGGGAAGCGGAGAGGAGGTGGACTCGCTAACACGAGGTGGTGTATCCCTGGGCACAAAGATTTCCATCTGCTGCAGCGACGTCAAACTTTTGGACGAGCGTGTGACGTCATCCACTCCGCTGTGGCTAAACTACAACAAAGCACCCTGAGGGCATCCTGTTAATCTGTTAATAAACAACAAAGGAGACACCTGGAAGTGTGAATTTCCCTACGGGATGATTAAAGTAAGTAAGTAAGTAAGTAAGTAAGTAAGTAAGTAAGTAAGTAAGTAAGTAAGTAAGTAAGTAAGTAAGTAAGTAAGTACCTACCTACCTACCTACCTACCTACCTACCTACCTACCTACCTACCTACCTACCTACCTATCATTTACCTTCAACTCCATTTTAAATAAAAGCTGGAAATCATTAAGAAAGGTCGGGGAACTTCGAGGCTAGAAAGCCTGATGGACCCAATAACAAAGTAAAGTATGTGGAGCTTCTTTCGCTCATTGCTGAAAGAAACTGAGATTTAAATTACCACCTGTGCACTAGTAAGTGAAGAAAGGAGATAGGATTTTGTGTACAAATAAAAAAGAATTTGGGTGGATAAACTGTGGCTACATTGCTTAAAAATATTGCAATTTTGAGGTTATTATTGATGTTGTCTTTGTACGTATCACAGTTGTAGCTGGAGTAAAGGTTTTACAGCTATAAAATCGTTATTGAGGGCTGGATAGATTAAGACATTGCATTACTGAAGGGCTAGGTTTGAAATGCATGGCCCGCCACTGGTAGAAAATATGGTCTGTCAACAACAAACAAACCTGCAGTTTGGCTGGTGGAATAAGGGCTATCCGTTGCCCTCCTGCTACTCGGTGTGGGTTGTTTTTGGGCAGCTGACGTCCTGCCAAGGGAGGCGGCGGTCGGTCCGGCGGTCTTCCGCTGCCCCGACATCATCCCGGTAGCTGGCGCCTTGTCTGTGATGCCGGGGTCTCGCAGACAACGGGGATCTCGTCTCTGGAGGAGGCACAAATTGGCCTTCAATTGACCTCTTGGGATTCATCAGAGATTTGGCTAAATGAATTGAAAGAATCGGGCAGCAGAAGGACTCTTTAATGGAAACCTTTTGACTTGAAACACGAGATTTAGCGACTGGCCATTTTGGACATTCAACTGCTAATTGTCACAAACATAAATAGAAATAAATAAATAGAGTTGCCTAATTTTATTATTTGATTTTAAAATTGTTCATTCATACATTTATCAACCTCTTATCCTCACTGGAGTTGTGGAGTCACTGTAGCCCATAAGGATGACTTGGGGCAGTGGACAATGTGGACCCTGAATAGGTTGTCAGCCAATTGCATGGCAACTTAAGTAAAATTCTTGAAAAATACTTTTATTTTGCTACTTTTTCAAACCTTGTTTTTTTTTAAATAAGAAAATAATTTTGGGATTTATCTGATACAGCAAAACATGCTTATTTCAACACGCTTGAGCTCATTTTACTAATCTATTTTGAGAATTATTTTAAGGATAGTATGAAAAATATGGCAGCACGACGGCACAGTGGTTAGCGCCGTGTGCTGCACAGTTCTGAGGTCATGAGATCGAACCTTCCTGTGTGTAGTTTGCATGTTCTCCCCGTGCTTGCGTTGGTTTCCTCCGGGCACTCCGGTTTCCTCCCACGTTCCAAAAACATGCATGTCAGGTTAATTGGCCGGTCCAAATTGTCCCTAGGTGAGAATGAGCGAGTGAGTTGTCTGTCTCCGTGTGCCCTGCGACTGGCTGGCAACCAGTTCAGGGTGTCCCCTGCCCACTGCCCGGAGATAGCTGGGATGGGCTTCAGCACCCCCGCGACCCTACTGAGGATAAGCGGTGCAGATAATGGATGGATGGATGAAAAATATGTTTTTAATGTGAATTTATTATATTTAATTTATTTAATGTAATATATCTCATCTCATCTCATCTCATATATATATATATATATATATATATATATATATATATATATATATATATATATATATATATATATATATATATATCCATCCATCCATTGTCTTCCGCTTATCCGAGGTCGGGTCGAGGGGGCAGCAGCGTTAAAAGGGAAGCCCAGACGTCCCTATCCCCAGCCACCTCCTCCAGCTCATCCGATGGGACCCCGAGGCATTCCCAAGCCAGCCGAAAGACATAGTCTCTCCAACGTGTGCTGGGCCGCCCCCGGGGCCTCCTGCCGGTGGGACATGCCCGAAACAGCTCCCGAGGGAGGCGTCCAGAAGGCATCCTTATTAGATGCCCGAGCCACCTCAACTGGCTCCTCTCAACGCGGAGGAGCAGTGGCTCTACACCGAGTCCCTCCCGGATGACTGAGCTTCTCACCTTATCTCTAAGGGAGAACCCAGCCACCCTGCGGAGGAAACTCATTTCGGCCACTTGTATTCGGGATCGAGTTCTTTCGGTCATGACCCAAAGTTCATGACCATAGGTGAGGGTAGGAACGTAGATCGACCGGTAGATCGAGAGCTTTGCCTTTCGGCTCAGCTCCCTCTTCACCACGACAGACCGGTACAGGGTCCGAATGACGGCAGACGCTGCACCAACCCGTCTGTCGATCTCCCGTTCCATCCTACCCTCACTCGTGAACAAGACCCCAAGATACTTGAACTCCTCCACTTGGGGCAAGACCTCCTCCCCGACCCGGAGGGAGCATACCACCCTTTTCCGACTGAGAACCATGGCCTCGGACTTGGAGGTGCTGATCCCCATCCCGGCCGCTTCACACTCGGCTGCGAATCGCTCCAGCGAGAGCTGAAGATCACGGCTTGAGGAAGCCAATAGCACCACGTCATCTGCAAAAAGCAGTGATGCAATGCTGAGGCCCCCAAACCGGACTCCATCCCCGCCAAGGCTGCGCCTAGAAATTCTGTCCATAAAAGTTATGAACAGAATCGGTGACAAAGGGCAGCCCTGGCGGAGCCCAACCCTCACCGGGAACGAATCCGACTTACTGCCGGCAATGCGGACCAGACTCTGGCACCGGGCATACAGGGACCGCACAGCCCGGATAAGACTGTGCGGTACCCCATACTCCCGAAGCACCCCCCACAGGGCCTTCCGAGGAACACGGTCGAATGCCTTCTCCAAATCCACAAAACACATGTAGACCGGACAGGCAAACTCCCATGCACCCTCAAAGACCCTGAAGAGTGTATAGAGCTGGTCCAGTGTTCCACGGCCAGGACGAAAACCACACTGTTCCTCCTGAATCCGAGATTCGACTTCCTGGCGGACCCTCCTCTCCAGTACCCCTGAATAGACCTTACCAGGGAGGCTGAGAAGTGTGATTCCCCTGTAGTTGGAACACACTCTCCGGTCCCCCTTCTTAAAGACGGGAACCACCACCCCAGTCTGCCAGTCCAGAGGCACTGTCCCCGATGTCCACGCGATGTTGCAGAGGCGCGTCAACCATGACACGCCCACAACATCCAGAGCCTTAATGAAGTCCGGGCGGATCTCATCGACCCCCGGGGCCCTGCCACCGAGGAGTTTTTTGACAACCTCGGTGACTTCAACCCCAGTGATACGAGAGCCCAACCCAGAGTCCTCAGGCTCTGCTTCCCCAGAGGAAGACCGGTGGGATTAAGGTCTTCGAAGTACTCCGCCCACCGATTCACAACGTCCCGGGTCGAGGTCAGAAGCGCCCCATCGGCACTATACACAGTGTCGATGGCACACCGCTTCCCCCCCTTAGACGTCGGATGGTGGACCAGAATTTCCTCGAAGCCGTTCGGAAGTCGGCTTCCATGGCCTCGCCAAACTCCTCCCATGCCCGAGTTTTTGCCTCGGCAACCGCCAAAGCCGCATTCCGCTTGGCCAGCCGATACCTGCCAGCTGCTTCCAGAGTCCCACAGGCCAGGAAGGCCCGATAAGACTCCTTCTTCAGCTTGACGTCATCCCTCACCGCCGGTGACCACCAACGGGTCTGAGGGTTGCCGCCGCGGCAGGCACCGACTACCTTACGGCCACAGCTCCGATCAGCCGCCTCGACAATGGAGGCGCGGAACATGGTCCACTCAGACTCAATGTCCCCCGCCTCCCTCGGGACATGGGCGAAGTTCTGCCGGAGGTGCGAATTGAAACTTCTTCTGACAGGAGATTCTGCCAGCCGTTCCCAACAGACCCTCACAACACGCTTGGGTCTGCCGGGTCGGGCCGGCATCTTCCCCCACCATCGAAGCCAACCCACCACTAGGTGGTGATCAGTTGACAGCTCCGCCCCTCTCTTCACCCGAGTGTCCAGAACATGCGGCCGCAGGTCCGACGAAACGATGACAAAGTCGATCATCGAACTACGGCCTAGGGTGTCCTGGTGCCAAGTGCACATATGGACACCCTTATGTCTGAACATGGTGTTCATTATGGACAGACCATGACGAGCACAGAAGTCCAATAACGAAACACCACTCGGGTTCAGGTCAGGGGGGCCGTTCTTCCCAATCACGCCCCTGCAGGTCTCACTGTCATTGCCCACGTGAGCGTTGAAGTCTCCCAGCAGTACGAGGGAGTCCCCAGGGGGCGCGCTCTCAAGCACACCCTCTAAGGACCCCAAGAAGGGTGGGTACTTCGAACTGCTATTTGGTGCATAAGCACAAACAACAGTCAGGACCCGTCCCCCCACCCGAAGGCGGAGGGAGGCTACCCTCTCGTCTACCGGGGTGAACCCCAACGTACAGGCGCCGAGCCGTGGAGCAATTAATATGCCCACACCGGCTCTGCGCCTCTCACCACGGGCAACTCCAGAGTGGAAGAGAGTCCAACCCCTCTCGAGAGGACTGGTACCAGAGCCCAAGCCGTGCGTAGAGGTGAGTCCGACTATATCTAGTCGGAATTTCTCAACCTCACGCACCAACTCGGGCTCCTTCCCTGCCAGAGAGGTAACGTTCCATGTCCCAAAAGCTATATATATATATATATATATATATATATATATATATATATATATATATATATATATATATATATATATATATATATATATATATATATATATATATATATATATATATATATATATATATGGTTAGCCTGTCTGCCTCACAGTTCAGAAGTCCCAGGATTAATTGTAGGCACCAGCTTCCCAGTGCAAAATTACATGTTCTACCTTCGCCTGAGTGTGTTCTACAGACACTCTGGTTTCCTCCCACGTCCCAATATCTGCCATTGCAGGTTGATTTACAGGTACAAATTGTTACTAGGTATTAGTAAGTTAGTATGTCTATGCAATCCCTGTAATTAGCTGGCAATCAGTCCAGGTTTAACCCTGCCCACTGCCTGTCAGCCAGAAGAGGCACCTCCACAACTATTGTGAGGACAGGTGGCTGCAAAATGTATGAAAAATCAAATGATTAAATATCATGAAGTAAACAGTATTATCTGGACAATTTGCTGATTGTACAACAAAAATAAGCACAACTTTCAATGAACATACATAGCAGAATTTGGCTTATTGTAAGTACATGTTTTAAATGAGTAAACTAAAAATACTAACAATCCAAAATGTCCCCTGCTCAATGTCCAAAATCAGCCGGGATGGCCTACAGCAGTGGTCAGTAACCACCGGGTTGCCGACCAGTATCTGGTCGTAAGTAGTTTGGTACAGGGGTGCACAGAAAGAAAAATAAGTTCAATCATTGGCTTGTAGCCAATCAGTGTAGAGAATGGTCAACTACATCAAGCGGGAAAAATTGTATACGAACTTGCCACAACAGAAAAAAAGTTTTGGCGTCAGAGTTGGAAGATGCATGGATCACGAACGGCACAGAGACCACAAAACACCAATAAGCTTTTCGGAGGGTTGGTTCGTTTGAGGGAATTTGTATTTTCAATGACTTGGCACGCGGATCGACCTGATGTTTTGAGTTAAAATTTACGATAGCGAACAGAGAGCATCGCTGTTAGCACGTCAACCTCACAGTTCCAAAGTCCAGGGTTCAATTCCAGCTACTGGCCTCCTTGTGTGGAGTTTGCACGTTCTCCCCCGTGCTCTCAGGCACTCTGATTTCCTTCCACATTCCGAACACATGGATGGGATGGGCCCAGCACCCCACCGACTCACGTTAGAATAGGTGGTTCAAAAAATAAATGAATATGATTTTGGTGTGATGTTACAAGGACTTCTAATTGTTCCACTTGACTAAAACATAATGTTATTGCTATAAATGTTATAATTGTTGTTATCAGAGGTAAGATAAGGCTTGAAAAAAATCCAGCCCGACCCGGCCCGCGGGTGTTACAGCCTGGCCCTGCCGGAGCCTGACGAATTAACGTGTTTTGAGGGACCGAACCCGAAGCAAAGACACATTTTCATATTTTATTTGTGAGGTGGAGGAAGAAAGTGTGATTTTGACCGACTCAGCCCCCCCCCCGCTACACAAGTGATGATTAGTGTTGTGTTCACTTTTCTGATTAAGATTCAAGGCCCGGCACAACCCAAATTTCAGGCCTGAGATCTTACGTAGAGTTGTTGTTATTGTTTTAGAAAAAAGTACAAACAGGTTTAATGGAGGGCAGCACGGCAGCGCAGTGGTTAGCGCGTGTGCGGCACAGTTCTGAGGTCATGAGATCGAGCCTCCTGTGTGGAGTTTGCATGTTCCCCCGTGCTTGCGTGGGTTTCCTCCGACCACTGCGGTTTGCTCCCACATTCCAAAAACATGCATGTTATGTTAATTGGCCGGTCAAAATTGTCCCTAGGTGTGAATGAGCGAGTGAGTTGTCTGTCACTGTGTGCCCTGCAACTGGCTGGCAACCAGTTCAGGGTGTCCCCTACCCACTGCCCGAGGATAGCTGTGATGGGCTCCATCACCCCCGCGACCCTATTGAGGATAAGCGGTGCAGATAATGGATGGATGGATGTTAAATGGAGCATTTGGGCCGGGCTATAAAATGGTTGTCGGACAAAGAACCGGTCCGTGGTACAGAAAAGGACCACTGGAACACAGCACTCTGCAATCCTCAAAAGGATTATGGGTAATGAACAAATGAACATAATAAATGAAAACAATATTAAAGATTAAAATGAGCAATTGTGCTACATTTTCTTTCAATTGAAGTTGAGGTGAGCACTTGCAGTCCTATCATAAGAGATGAACGACCAACCTCTTCCTGGCATCCATGATCAACCCAATCCTGGCGGTTTCGGTCAAAGCCGCTGGAGCATCTAGAACAAAACAACCATCCCCAAAAAAGACAAGACTGACGGTTGGCGAGGAATGATCCGCATTCCGTAGGCGGCGTGCTGTGTGTGCTTTTCCGTCTGACCTCTGCAAGCGAGAGCACCAGCTGCAGTTGAAGCCGATCTGAGAAGTGACACATGGAGTACAGCTGGAGAACTGCAGGCAGGCTGAGGATCAACACACAAAAGGGACCAGGGAAGTCAAAGCATTGCCAAAGAAATATTTAGTAAATGCAGTAATCCCTCGCTATAACGAGTTTTGCTACTTTGTGTCGTATATTCTGTTTTGCATTCTGATTGACTGAACAATATACCCAATCATTTTTATTTGATGCTACAGCAATTATTTGTAAAAAATGAAGTAAGAAAGAATGTTATTCAGTACTTGTATTTGTTAAAATTTTTGTCATTTGGTTTCAGCGTACCGGTATTACACAGTATTTAATGGTACTGTATTTTTTCACACTATAAGCCACACCATATTACCAGGCCCATTCCTCCCAAAATACTCTTTTGTCATATATTTTTTATATATAAGGCACACTGGAATATAAGGCGCATGCAATTGATACTACAGTAACAGCTACCATATTTTTTTGCACATATTATACACTTGATAATAAATAAGTCACTGACCAAAAACGCAAAACAGTGTGTGAAACGGGAGTCGAACCCAGGACTTGGCAAAAGGAGTGACAAAACTTTACCACTAGACCACCGGTGATAAAGACAATATACGAAAAGGCATTGGATTAATCAATCCAGTGTCTTATAATATGTTAGCTGTATCACTGGCGGTCAAGTGGTTAGATTTTGGCGCTCTCACCACTGCGACCCTGGTTCGATTCCCATTGCATATATTGTATTACAATTTTGGTCATTCATGTATTTTGATTGATCAATCTTTCGGGGAGAGTCCTATAAGTATATATTCCCATTTTTAAACTCATTTGATTTGATGTGCTTTTATTACTTGTACAACACTTGATGCAAAACAACGGTTATCTGAAAGGGATTTATAGATATAAATTAAGATCATTGATTGTTGAATTTACACGGCGGATGGGTGGTTAGTGTGCGGCCCCAAGGTGCGGGCGTTCAGGTTTCAATTCCAGCAATCGCAGGTTCAATTCCCGGCTCCTCCGTGTTATATGTCGAACTGTTCTTGGGCAAGACACTGAATCCCTAATGCCCCCAATAAGCAGGTCAGGGCCTTGCATGGCTGCATGGCTGCTATTGGTGTGTGAGTGTGTGTGTGAATGGGTAAGTGTGAAGCACATTGTAAAGCGCTTTGGGAGGTCATTGACTTGAAAAGCGCTATAGAAAAATGCAGACCATTTATTATTTATGCATTAGTATAGCATGCTTTTATTTCATTGCTTTTGTTTAATATTTACATATTTTTGTTTAGGTTATATTTGTATAACCTGATTATATAATTCTAAATCCCTGAGCATTTAGTGGTCTCAAAATGTCTTGTTTTTAAGTTACTATCATTATTATTATTTTATTCTTCTTTGGACACAATAATATTAAATAATTGAACGTTATAGTGAATGGACTTGGAATGAGTGAATTTACTTGGGAAAGGTTGAATCTCTATTGTGGTCCCGTTGGAGATCTTCGACTTGATAATGTCCACCTTGTGGTACTCGTAGATTGTTCTCCGGCGCACATCTACCAGAGAGACAAGGATGCATTTTTTTGTAGCGAGCTTCTGTTATATAGTCTTATTCATTAAGTATACTTGTTTCAATAAATAAATAAAAATAGATGGTGAAAAAAATACCATTATGTCTTGAATACTTGTTTAAATTTGTTCAATAGAATTTTAAAAAGCATACAAGAGTCAACCACAACAAAGACTCAGACTCAGTCATCCATAAACTCCAAGTGCTATAGGTTGAACATCACCTCCTGTTCTTACAGTACCAAACGCTGTTCAACCCATCCTCCTGTACTGCTGCTCTACATGATATTTTCTATGTTCTCTGTTACAAATCAGACAAAATCACATATATTGCAACTAAAATCATTGGACTACCCATAACCAAACTCTCGGACCTAATGACATGTCCATTATGTGACTGGCAAAGATACAGAACGATAAGGTTTAGGAGGGCCCACCTCGCTAAAAGCCTGATCCACTATGACATCTCCTTTCTAAACAACAACTGACCCATCAAATCAGTCAGCCATAATTTATTTTTCATTTTCTGAACATTTAGGGGGGATTAAAGTTCTAACTTCCTGTGCCTTACAAGATATTTTGCGAACAACAATGTTTTACACTGCAATTAGTCCGATGCGCCTTATAGTACAGAAAGTATGGTAACTATACATGTATAAAGGCTGATGAACAATATGTCTATGAAAAAAATGTTGGTTTTGTATTGCAGGAATCAAAATGACTAAATACCAAATCATATATGATTTATTTTTTTGTTTATTACTACACAGACTTCCATCTCATTTTATATATACACTATATATATATACATATATATATATATATATATATTATATATATATATACATATATACACACACACATATACACATATACATACACACACACACACATATTATATATATATATATATATATATATATATATATATATATATATATATATAAATATATATATGTATATATGTAGCTGTTTTTAAAAAAATGTTTACCTTTTATTTAATCAATTCCTGAATTATATTGTTAAATTCATTTTCATATTTTCATTTATGTTATTTATGATCCTCCATATTTTCTCTTCCAGGCATTTGCTTAGCCAAAATGTCCACGCACACCATGCATGAATGAACTCACTGGGGATCTGCTCAATGTTGTGGAGCACCACAAAAGCATCCGACAGGCCCACTTTGACTGGATGATTCTTGTTGCTGATGTTATTGATGTCGACAGGAATCTATATAATGAAAAAAAAAACTTGCAGCAGCTTGAGACAACTCCTCAAGGGTCAGAGGATAAAACTGTTTGAGTCTTGGGCCACAGGGAGTCAAAATCAACGTTAAGACTAATACGGCCAATGGGCCACATGTGGCCTGGCAGGCTTTTTTTTTGGTTAATTTATAATGACCATGTATATATATGATAGTAAATAAAGTATTACTAAACCATTATCTCTTTGTGTGTCTACTACAAATGTACTACAGAATTACTACAAAACTATATATCAAATTGAGAGCTTAAAACCAGCACCTAATGTATTATTTCGCTTTCATTCTGAAAAGAAAAAAAATACTGCCGAAATACTACAAAAATACTATTACAGTAATGTTATAATAAAAAATATTCTTGCAAAAATACCACTACAGAAATAATACAAAAATACTATCACAAAAATAGTAAAATTTTTACCACAGAACAACTACTGTAAAAATGCATCTACCTGTACACTAATACTACAGACACACTACAAAATACAATGAAAGAAACACAAAATACTGCAAACATTTAAAATTTAGTGCATGAAAACGGGGGCTTTATATTTGATTTAGTTTTAATTCTGAAATGAGAAAATACTACTAATAGTTTAAAAATACCACTGAGGCAATACTTTAACGAAGAAACACTCGTACAGAAATACGACAAAAACACTACAAAATACTACAGTAATACTACAAAACTAAATATCAAATTTAGTGCTTAAAACAGGGACTTAATATAATATTATGCTTTAATTGTGGGAGTTTTAAAACCAATTTAAAATAAAAAGGAAATGTAACATGTAGATATCCGCTCTTATATTTATTCATACATTATTTACCTACCATTGCACATCCATATATATATATATATATATATATATATATATATATATATATATATATATATATATGTTTTATTTCATTTTATCTATTTATTTATCTATTTATTTATTTGTACATTATATGACCCCCCTCTTGCGTGTTTCACTCTACAATTTTTTTATTTTTTTGCACTGTTGGACATAAAATCCCCTTTCAATACTCCAACTCAATACTACATATTTATATCTGTATATTTAAGGAAACTGTGTGGGTCAGATGTATCGACATTTCGTTCTGTGTACATGTGTACAAAAATGACAATAAAGTATATCTCAATCCCTCTGAATACATGATAAAAATGGGATAGGTCTCTAGGACCCACACCGTGGCCACATTTTGCCTACATGTTTTAACCCAATGCGGACTTCGACTTAAAAAGTTTGCCCACCTCTGGTCTAAACATTTGCGAGAGGGGCAGAGAGAGAAAAATAATAAATGTTAGGATTTTTGCATGAACATAAAAGTTTTCCAATTTTCATCATATGCATGTATGAATACATATACAGTACATCCAGACATTGACATCTACATGTTATATTTCATTTTATAATTGTGTATTAATAGACCATGTCATCAAATAGGTTTGGAAACAATAAGAATGGAAGCAAAATGACATATAAGGGAGACTGGGGACAACAGTGGCACCAAAACAAATCTTTTCATTTTTTTTAATTTTTTTTTAACTTTTTGTCTAGTAGATCGGATTTGAACACCTGCTGGCCATAGTGTATCCACCCAAGCAGTAGAGTAACAACCATGACATTAATAGTACCGGTAATAAAAATTAGGGTCACTCAAATGTCATTTTGAAACAAATTATTATTTTTCCCAAAAATATTCTTTCTCTTTTGAGCACTACATTTGATCAAATGCTTTAAAAAAATACAAATGCAGAAAGGCTTTTTTGCATGACATTTGATAGATATCTTGATACATCAAATCAATACATGATGAAAAAAAAAGCAGGCTTAGAAGAACGTGATATTTACATTATTTTAATGTTGATGCACGACACATTAAATTAATGTGTAACCTCATGCAAAAATAGAATTACTAACAATAATTGGTTTTCGAGAAAAAGGGTAAAAACTGTTAAATTTGGAATACAATAGTGGCACCATAAAGACGACAAAATGTTATTTGAAGTAGTGCTTTTTTCAACTGTATTGAATTCAAATGTCTTTATTGTCATTCATAACAACGTTGTGAAAACATTGTATGCAACTAAATTAGACATTGCACTCCAGGTTAAATATGTAGTTAAGACTTAAAAGTGCAAAATAAAATATAAAAGAGTATCAAAAGGCAGAAAATAATACTAAGAATGTAGTGCTTCGAATAAAAGTGCAATGTTTGTGAATAAAAATGAAAAGAAAATAGTGCATTGTGACAACGGTGCAATGAAGTGCTATAACATTTAGCATGACTGGAGGCATTATTAGTCATGGATGTATCCAGAATGGAGGGTGAAAAAGATAAGGGAGAGAAATATAAACAAAGCTATAAATATAAGAAATATAAAACTAACTGGGGAGCCGGTAGCCATCAGATCCTGCACTTGTGCGTGCCACCATCTTATTCAGTATGTGAATGTGGCCCGCGGACCATAGTTAACCCACTCCTGGCATAGTGTGAAAAGACATGACCTCTTTGTAGGTGAAGACGATGTGTCCGTCACTGTGCAAAGCGGCCTGGAAGGTGAACGTTCCCATGTCGACGTTGTCCTGCAAGTGGAGGCGAGTCCACTGCACTACCAGTGAGGACCCTGCAGAAATGCAGGAACACAATTTTTAGCTGATACAAAAGATATTCCATGGTTTTATGCATTGGGCATAGGGAAATAATGTACTCAATGAATGAAATGTGGTTACCGTTATCATAGTAAAAAACAGAGGAGTTGCTGGAGAGGCTCGGGTCGAAGTTGGCCATGAGCGGCGCAATATACTGAGTGGCTGTGAGCAAGCGATGGATGACGTCTCCCGTGTAAATAAATCCTGCACAGGGAAATTGTATACTTTAGTGTAGTGTAACCAGACGCCGGACCCGAGCGGCAGCCAACAGGTGTGATTTTACTCGCCTCCCGTTGCCACAGTTACTTCCTTCAATGAGTGCCCGTAGAACGGAAAGTTAAAGGAAAGGTTGACTCTCTGGAACAGATGGGCATGTCACCGTGTGTCAAGATATGGAAGATGATGATTATGAGGGTGATGTATTACCTCAGCTTGCCTGTGTGTACTGGACAAGAAGCCACGAGTCTTCCATTCGTTTTTGTATTCATGCCCTGCATCGACCCAAGAGTCTGCCTCCACCGTCTCACCAGTACCGATGATTTTAGACGTGTAATAGACATGATCCAAGTACTATAAAGAATGCAATGAAATTAATAATCCAGTAAATGGACATAGATGAGAATCCTAAATTCTAGACTACAAGCCGCCACGTTTTTGTACATTTTAACCATGGTCATACATTTTTTCAGTTTTTTTTAGTGTAGCAATACTTGGATTCCTCTCTATTACTTTGTCATGTGCGCAGGGGTGGGGGGGAACTAAGGTAATGCGATTCGTTTTTTATGAAGGAATGTCGAGTTATTTAGAACAAAAAAGCAATTCATTATCAGAACATTAAAGCTTTAGACCCAGCCTGGGTGGATTTTACAAACTGCCGAAAAAAAATATTGTATTGTGAACCCTGTCAATTTTTTGGGATTGAAAAGATTAACCAAGTACATAAAAAGTAAAAAAAAAAAAGAAAATGAAAAAGAAAAAATAAACTCCTCTCACCACAATCTGAGTGGAGTTGTCGTGCCCCTCCTCCAATAAATCGAGGTCCGATTCATCTGGGTGGTGGCTGTCCCTGTACAGGCCCCTGTGATCCGTGGCCGTCGTGGGCCAGGGCGTCCATCTATTCCCATTTCCCCCGCTATCTAAAGGTCGTGCTGGGCTTTCAACAGTTGTAGATTGTTGGTGGCCCAAACCTGAGCAAACAAGACATAACTGCAGTTTGAGAGTGTTTACCTGTTAAATGGAGAGACAATATCCGATGGCCGGAAATCTTCATTATCAATCTCTAACAATGAGTACAATTACATGAAGGCAATAATCTGATTTGACAAAAAAAATTGCCAGTATTTTGATCAAGTAAAGTAATGTACACAAGCGCATAATCTGATTAAGCAATGGTTGGGTTAGTCCATTCATATTCGGATTATTTATCTTTGTAGTCAAATTGATTGTGCCCATGCGCAGTTTCCTTCATCTGGGATAAGGCTATGACCCAAAGCACTGTCGGACAGAGATGAATGATACACACAAACTCTAGCATACATATTCGTAAAACCTCTTTGACATTTTGATTTTATTTTCTGCACCCAAGGAGAAAATGCCACAGGTGCATCCATCTATTCATAGAAGATGCCACAGTTGTATCATTCCATAAATAGTGCAAAGCCATGCTTTTGGATAGGCAAATTGAGTAAACACAGGAGATGCAGCAATGGAGATCACTTTGTCAGCACAGAGGTATAAAGCAAGTGTTTTTCAACCTTTTTTTGAGCCAAGACAGCTTTGTTTCATGTAAAAAAAAAACCTCGGGAAACCACTAGCTGAATATTTAAAAAGGAAAAGATTATATTAACATTATAAGTGCATTTTAGCATTGAAGAATGACATTGTAACATATTGAATAGGAATCAAGTAAACAAAAAGAATAAAGTATTTTATCATCTTCTATATTTCAACTCAGTGTGAAACCTGGTCTTGTATGAATGAACACAGAGCTGATATCCTGGGAGGAATCGATGAAAGACCCACTCGAAGCTCATCCTCCACAGCTCTCAGTCTTTCTCTGTTTTTAGTTTTTACACCAGTCAGGCTTGAAGAGCTCACCTCACAAAGGTATGTTGTGGAAAATGGGAGCGATGTCAGAATTGGGCAGCATGGGGAACTCCTTGGTAGATGCCCACCAAAAACGGTCCACAGGTAGATCGGCAAACCTTAGCTTGAGACCACTTTCTTCTCTCAGTTGAGTTAGTTCCTCTTCCTCCTGTACAGTCATGTCCTTTTTGTTTGGAGATCGCGTTTAAGCTTACGTGAACAGTGGCACTGAGAGTTTATCACCACATACAAAGCATAATGGAATCGGTGCCGTTGCATTTTTGGTAAAAGTAAATCCAAATGAAAGACAGCTTTCGTTGTATTGCCTCCTGCCAGAAAAGAATTGCTGGATGGTTTTGCTTTAGGATCCAGTTCTCAGGGATCAGAATGGAGATTTTCATTTTCAGCTGAAATAGCCAGGGTCCAGGAATAAAGTCCCTGCAGCTTGAGCAACAATGCGGCCAATTTTTCTAACGGCCGCCAGGGTGCGCCAGAGCAATAAAGGAAAGAGTGAGACAGTCGGATTTTGAATTTGTTTGCTACGCAAGAGAAAAAGTGAAAAAGTCGGAATGCCTTTGGGGGTTCAAAAACAGCGGAAAAAATTCTGATCCCTGAGTTCTGCATTAGCATTTTTTCTCTTCAAAATGCATCCATCACTTTCACGGTCATCCTGCTATCCCGCGGTCGCTGCATCCATGCGTCACTAATTCGCTTGTCTCCAATCACAAGACAATTAGCTACCTGCTGCTGCTTGTGGTATGGGAAGGTAATACATAATTACTGCCTGGATTGCACAGGTACACAAATTGGATAATTTCCCACAGCACACCTGACAATATCTCAGTGGTGAAAAAACACTGGTATAATGTACGATACTCTGTTGGATTTGGTAAGTGACATGAATGGAATAAACCTTTATTCAATGACGAAACTAAAGTTCAGAGACAACTTCTCTTTGTTTAATGGCCTCGCCCATGTTTCGTCCTTGTAATCGTAATATTCGCTTAAGGCATGCGTATGGGGTGATGGGGCACAGCAGCGCCTGTACTTGATAAGGCGGATGAGGAGAGCCCACCTGCCCCCACCCTCCCTCATCACATTCTACAGGGGCACCATAGAGAGTATCCTGACCAGCTGTATCTCTGTGTGGTGTGGAGGCTGCAGCGCTTCCGACTGGGGTAGTGTGAGGAGGGTGACGAGGACAGCAGAGAAAATCATCGGGACTTCTCTCGCCTCCATTCAGGACATTGGCCAGAAGCGCTGCCTATCCCAAGCCAAGAACATTATCAGGGAGCCCTCTCACCCCCATCATGGACTGTTCACTCTGCTAGCCTCTGGGAAGAGGTACTGCAGTGTGCGGTGCAGGACCACCAGGTTCCACAATAGTCTTGTCCCCCTGGCCATTAGACTGTTAAATGGTCAATCAAACACATAGTAAATTTAAACTGCTGCTAATCTGTACATCTGTTGGTTTTGTTTGACTTTTTTGAACTACTGGCAGTTCTTTATAGCTAGCCACTCCTTGCACATCTGTTCTCCTCTGCACTATTGTACTACAGTGTTATTGTTACTGTTTACCTGACTTGTTTACCTGACTGCTCCTCTTGCACTCTTTGCACTACTGTAAAATACTATACATAGCCATAATTATTTAGTATATTATTAGTACTCAATACTCCAACTCAATACAACGTTTTATTTATATCTGTACATTCAAGGAAACTGTGCGGGTCAGATGTATCGACATTTCGTTCTGTATACACGTGTACTAGAATGACAATAAAGTAGATCTGATTCTGATTCATTTATCCTTAGGTGTGTAAGAAATCGATTCGGAGTGCTGTAGATATCCAATATTCCCATTGTAATTGGATTTCCTGCATGCAAACGTGTGATGCCACATATTTGGTGTTCAATGACTTTAACCCAGGAATCCCAATTTAGTATTACCATTAAGCGGGTAGACTAAAGGGCCAAGCTCTGTAGTTGTTTTCAAATGAAAAAAGTTTGATTAAGTAAGGTACTAAGAAAAACGCACGTGGCCCTGGAAGACACCGTTGAGGCGGGACTGCTGACTCATTTTGCTCTTCACAGACCACGGCGAAGAAGGAAAACTTCCGCACATTCTTCACACCATCTAAGTGAGGCACCCATGGGTGCTTCTTCTATAGTAGTGGAATGGTAGCATACTCAAGCATTGGTCCAATGTTAACTGCCATTTTTAAAAAAATGGGATTTTCATTTATTTGGGGAAGTTTTTTTTAATAGAATTTCTACATTTGTGTGCAAATCAATGTATATGTAAACAAATGAGTCCAAGTGTATACCGGTAAAAACATGATTCCGTTTATCAATTCACTTGCACATCACTGTGACACATCGTGTGATTTCAAGCTCTGGAAAAATTCAAATAACATTACGCTTTTTCTCACAGTACATTTTCACTCTTAGGTTCGAAGAGTTGTCAACTTATACGTTTTCCATGTATTGTATGTTTTTGATTATTTCGAATTGTGTACACCATATAACAATTTTTGTACGAAAAAAAAGGAACAGTACAATATTTATGTCAGACCAATCACGCATTTTCTGTAAGTGGTGAAAGAACCCCAAAAGATGCTATATAATACACTTCCTTACACAAATTACCTTTTTTTCTAAATATTATGTCTTGCTCTCAGTAAATAGGTTCCACAATATGTTTATAAGGTTTTATATATATATATATATATATATATATATATATATATATATATATATATATATATATATATATATATATATGTGTGTGTGTGTGCATAAACGTTCATGATTTTGTGTTGAATCACGAATGTAAAAAAAGGCACGTAATGGATTAAAACAGTATGCACATTTAAATAGTTTCTTTACGTTGCATTATCAAATAAATATTTCTAATGGAATTGGTAATAATTTTATTGGTCCCATTAAGAAAAAAAAAGTTAAAAATTATATCGAAACGAATACAATGTTCGAGACTTGTGTCACTTACCAAAGGCAGATCTTGGTGTCATGAAACTGACTGTAAGCTTGAAAACAATTAGCAGTCCCGCAATAACACGAAGAGTCGTCATAATTTAGGCAAAGGCGTGAGTTTAAGATACATAAAAGTAAAAACAATTTTTGTTGAGTTGTTCGAAATCTCAAGTGTTCCAAACTGGCGGCAAATCAGCTGGACGACACTTTTATCAACTCAGCGATGACCGAGTCAACCAGAGGACCATGCTACGTTCAAAGACTGCTGAAAATTTGCAGATTTTGCCTCCCAGACAACACACAACGAAAATGTCATTTGTTTTTCAATATTTTTCAGAGTGCACTTAAAAATATATCATTTACTATCCACCCCCCACCACCACCAAATAATCTGATGTTTTTGTATTCTTAGGAAATTTAGAATTTCCATGCGTGCAATGAGAGCGAAAAAGGAGTTTTAACTGTATTTTTAGTTTTGGCCGCTAGATGGACATAGAGAAAACTTAAACCAAAAACGAAGAGAACCAGGTTTAGAATAGAGTTCGTGGGGATGGCTAACATGTTATCTTTATTAGTGTACTTAAAAAAAAAACTCTAATGTTGCATCGATTAAAAACAAAAAAATAATTCGTATAAAAACTGCTCTACACACAAAAAGTTCACAAAAGGTACTATAAAGCAAATATGCTCGTAAGTTTACGCAAACCCATTTCTGTCAACCTCAGCCAATTGCTCCCTTTATTAATGATACATTGAATTATTAAGCGACAATAAACCTTATACAGATATATTGGCACCTATTTAGGGGCATTTGTAAATGTTTGCGCCTCATAGTAGTTGAAACAAAACTTCAGTCAAGGGAAAATGTATAGATTTAAGTATTAAACATAAACACATGAACCATCAAATAAACTTGCGTTTTGAAAAAACGGTCTAAGACGCGACATTTACATACCTATCAACCTATACGTTTTTGCCGTACAAAGTACGTTTATTACGCATTTCAAGACGTGTACAACGTACAAAAAAATCTGTACGGAAAAACTCAATGATGAGTACCGAACCCGAAGTAAAACCCCTTAAGTCATTCTGATCTGAAAACAGCAGGCAGGGTTGATAGAGTAGATTTGAAATACACGTGGTCTTAAAAAACATCGGATTTCATGTGGTCTTTGTGTAGTGAAAGGAAGTCCGTCTCTTTTTAGAGAAGCGGCTTTTTCGGCTCAACTCATCAATGAGAGCCGGCTCTCAAACGGCTCACTTGCTTTGATGCATTATATTACGAATTATTATGTTGTATAAAGAAGTTAAGAAAAAAAGGAAGTATAAAAGGAGAACATGAAAAAAGACAGGTTTGTGGTTATCCCTTTAATCAGTTTATTACCAACAATAATTTAATGGAGAAATGAAGAAAATGCATTATTCTACCTAATTATATTTGCATGTATTTATTTTCCTTCTACAGCATACCTGTCAACCTGTACGATTTTGCCGTACAAAGTATGTTTTTTATGCATTTCAAGACGAGTACGACATACAAGGAAATCTGTACGGAAAAACGCAAATTTGTCAATCGCATGCGTCTGCCGCCTGGGGGACTTCCCATCATGCATCAATCAGAAAAAAAACAATATGGTGTACGATTATTTTGTATTTTGTACGGGAAAATACGACAGTTTGTACGGGCATGGAGCCGTGGAGGTTGACAGGGATGCTGTAGAAGGAAAATAAATACATGCAAATATAATTAAGTAGAATAATGCATTTTCTTCATTTCTCCATTAAATTATTGTTGGTAATAAACTGATTAAAGGGATAACCACAAACCTGTCTTTTTTCATGTTCTCCTTTTATCCTTTTTATCTCCTTTTTTAACGTCTAAGCTACTTCATTTTTGAACTTTTTTATAATAAACCTCATTCATGTCGAGCAACTCAGTATCTCACAACAAAATGTTAATTAACAATATATATGATATAATAAAACACATGTACAATATAAAATGTTAAACTACATAAATAAACACGTTTGAAAAAAAATATATGTTGTAAAATTATTTTGTATTTTGTAAGGGAAAATACAACAGTTTGTAAGGGCATGGAGCCCTGGAGCTTGTCAGGTATGCATTTATTTTACATAACAAATGCCGGGTACAGCCAAATTCAAGCTATTTTTAAGGACTTTCAAAGCCAATTTTCCAATGTCTCCAGTACAATTAAAAAGGGATATCTAATTTTAATCGCGTATTTTGCAGAGCCAGAAATATATATGCGATTTACATATGTGATTGGGAAGACCAGAGAGTAGGGCATTACAATAATCTAAAAAAGCATGCATCAGTGCCTCTGTGTTTGCCCTGGGAGAGAAATAGTCAGACTCTGGCTGTATTCTTAAAATGATACCAATTTTAATTGGGTTTTTGATATGTGGAAAAAAATTGAGCTCATAGTCGAAAATAATGCGTGGAGTTTTTAGTATAATCTAAAGGTCTAAAATCTTGTCGTTTTGGTACAAGTTTCTTCCTCCGATTTTCAGGACTAATGAATAAAACCTCCATTTTGTCCTGATTAAGCTGTAAGTTTTCTGCCATCCATGGCAGGTTATCAGAAATGCAATTTAAAAGGGTATCCATAGGACTTATGTCATCAGGCGACACAGCAATGTAGAGGTGATTGTCATCAGCGTAACAATGGAATTATTGTTACCCAATGCTAAATCTGTTGCTCCCCAGTCATCCTGGAAGGGAGATTACCACTTGAGAGGCCCCTTCTTGTTTCTTACTTTCCTCATGCTGAGGTTCTGGAGTTTTTCCTTGCCAGAATGATGGTTTAAGATCAGGGGATGGTGTAATTGTAACCTGTGCATTCCTTTCAGAGATTTTGTGATCAAGGGCTTTACAAATAAATGTGACTTGACATAACTAGCTCTCTGCCCATATAGTTGTTAGGTCAAAATTACTGTTGGAATTATATACATATATTTATCCTACAGTTGACATTATTATGTTATAAGTGTTCTCAGCCCTTTTTGAAGAGTTTTTAGCCCGTAAGCTGTTCTTCAAGGCCATGAGTTGTTTTTTGTACCGTCTGTCTCTTTATCTCACATACCAATGGGTGCAACTTGCCCTGGAATAATCTGTGTAATAATTTTCATTTTATGCATGCAATAACTCAAGTTGTTTTTCACCGAAAGCCTTGAAAGAAGAAAGGAGGTGTCCAAACAGAAACCAGCTGTGATCATCGGGCGGAAAGCAAGGCGTGCGAAAGAAGATTAATTAACTCTGCATAGCAACAGTAAGAATGCGATCTCAACCAGTTAGATAGAACCCCTCCCTTTAGAGAAGTTGAGACTTATGTACGATAGGGCGAACCCTAATAAAAAGAGGAAAGAGATCGAAGATTTCTTCAGAGTGATTTGGGAGATTGGCGGTATACAATCTTCGATCGCTCTCCTTGCAAGATATCTAAAAACTGATCAGATTCTCTGTTGTCTTATTATTTCAGAGCGTTTTATCATAAATGTTGGGGACTTAAACCTAACAATTACTTACCTTTTCAGTTGCAGTACGTTTTCCACCATGATTTTTCCAATGGGAAACACTACCTTTATTTTTTGCATGGCCCATAATCAATGTACATCATTGTCCTAATTTTGAGTGTGATTATGTTGAATCAAAATGGGTCATGAGAAATTATAATCTTACATTTGTCATCTGACTTGTTTTTTTATTAATTCAAGATTTTATATACGTACAATACCTTGTTATAATAATTTGGTACATGATTTGATTAATGTGAAATGTATAGACTGTCAAGGGGACGGGATCAAGGCCCGGTCCATCAGTCCTTTCTCCCCCTTCTGTTGACTCAATTCAAAGTTTTTAATTTTTAATTCATTGTAACCTTGGATTTAAATCACAGGGGAAAACAATAAAACTGTCAATTAACCAATCATTTCATCTTTGGGTTGAGAGAATTCCCCACTAAATCCATCCAAATGACAACAATGGAGGCATCCATGTGGTGAAACTCAATTTTTAATGCAAGAACACAAAAGTCGGACTACTTCTACAGGTTACCTGCAAAAAACTAAAATCGCAACATAATGAAAAGGACACTTGAGTTACCGGTACAATTTGATAGGAGCATCAGTCAGAGTCCTACACCGTGTCTATGTATTTTTTTTAACACTTATGTCTAAGTTGTCAAACGCATTTTGATTTCATCTGTCGCTATGAGATGGCAATGCGTAATGACAAAAGCTGCTCTTGATACGGCACACTTTTTAAGATGGGCACCTGAGTGTCAAGTCAAATTTAAAGACAAACCCACCACATTATCAATTTAACAAAAACAATCATCACTGGACAGTAAGAGGTGGAAAGAGAATGGTCATTGTGAATGCCCCTGACAGCATCTTCATTTGTGACAAAAGAAGTTAAAGGATGTTGGGATAGAAGAAAGTGGGGGAATCTGAAAACACTCAAACGCTAATGAGTTCCACTTCAAAACACAGAGTGGCGTTGGCTGGGATGATAGGAGGGTAACCATTGCTGCCGTATGCATAGTCCGGTGTGCAGATCAAGCGCGCAATTTGCCCCACGCTCATCTGCGAGACAAAATTGGACATTTCACAAAGCAATACATCACAAAGGGGACTTCGATAGTGGATTGATAAACAATCAAAGAGAATCCAGGTTAGGATGGGCACAAAATTGACAGGTCTGAGTGAGCTCGCAGATTAAGATTGAATGACGCCTGCTGCAGACACATGAAAATTAGTGTTTTATTCACGACATATAGTGTACCAGTGTACTAAACATCCGGCAAATTGATGTAGTGTAACGTATTTTCCAAACTATAAGGAGCACCTCAAAACCCCAAATTGGCCAGAAATTACAAAGTGCACCTCGTAAACTGGTGCTCCTTATTTACTGCAAAATACGGTAGACATTTGTGCAATGATTGATCAATCAACAAATAAGAAATCACTGACCATAATCTTTGTATGCGATGGAGTTCAAACCCCGGTCACGGGGACGAAAACACCGACACTTAAACCAATAGATCGCCAGTGATTCAGAGGACTAATAAAAAGGCATTGGATTTTATCTCATTCTCACTCTTTTTTTTTTTTTACTCGGGGGTCCCAGAAACAAATATTGAAGAGAATGGAAACACCGGAAATTTTGCCATGAAAATGATAAATAAAGGCAAGGTTCATCTTTCTATCTTCCTCATTTGTTTTGGCATCTTAAGTAAAAATACGGTGATAGGATGAAATCCAATGTTTTTTTCATATGCCATCCGTAGCACTAGTGGTCTATGGGTTAGATTTCGGTGTTCTGACCCACTGGGATCATTTCCCTTTGCATATAATATTTTGCCATTTCCGTCAGACTGAACAAATCTTTGCAATAAAATAGAGTATATCTTAATATTATTATTTTTACTATAACCATCATCATCATCATTATTATTATCATTAGTAGTAGTAGTAGTAGTAGTCTCTACAGCTCTTTGTGACACCTTGTGATTAAGGGCCATAACAAATAAACATGACTTGACTTACAGCGAAGAAATCAAGTATTTAAACACCCTGCTATTTTTCCATTTTCTTCCACTTAGAAATCATAAAGGGGTCTAATATTTTTATCGTAGGTGCATCTCTACTGTGAGAGAGATAAACTAAAAATAAAAATCCAGAAATCACAACGCATGATTTTCTAACAATTTATTTGTATGATACAGCTGCAAATACTGATCTACTGAAGATCTGTGTGGAGAAGAGGGCCAAGATCCTTTCAGTTTCAATTTTTTAGTGTAGCATAAAAATGGTCAACAAAAGAAAGGGCCTGTTTTGAGTACAGTCCAAACACCAACATAAATCCCCAGAAAGAAAAAAAACGTTTTTTTTTTTTTTAGAATGTCTAAGAATTGCACGTACTTCATAAGGAGCAGACTGAGCCTGCAATAATGACACGAGCCAGGACATTGGAGTCGCGAGTAAAAAATTCCGTGCATTTTCTTCAAATCAAGCTCTAGTCCCTCCACCATTACATTTTTCAAACATGTTTACCAGAGCTGTATGTTATTGTATTTCTAAACAAAAAATATACACACACATAAAAATGATTCTGTGCATGTTTATTTTTAAATAAAGAATGTAGTAAAATAAATGGTCAAAAATCTCTGGTGCCAGAATTTTGTCTGTCGGAAACTAAGGTTATCGAGCATTCCTAGAAATTTCATGATTAACGGCAACCTCTCAGGGCAAAAAAATTGTGATTTTACAAGGCATTCATTATTAAACACAAGCACTAATTATTTACTTAAAAATGAATATATATATATATATATATATATATATATACACACCGTATTTTCCGCACTATAAGGCGCACCGGGTTATAGGGCGCACCCCGGAAAAATAGTTTTTGGTCCTATTTTTGACATACATAAGACGCACCGGATTATGAGGCGCTACAATGGGAACGTCGACAAAACAGTCAGATAGTTCAGTCAAACTTTTTACCCCCTTAACATTCCGAAAGCTTGCAAAGACGCAAATACGTGTCGAGAACACGTGCGGATGCAGTGTCCGTACGATGTCACTCAAATGCATCGTTCCATCATTCGGAAGGTTAAAGTCTTGGGATTCAAGAAATGCCAACCACTCCTTAGTGTCTATTTTCTTTTTCGCTCGCAACTTTATTGTACATATGACAATAAACACTTGGAATTGAGTTTAATTTAAAAATAGACACTCCATTCCATCCATTATCTGCACAGCTTATCACAGAAACATCGAGTTCAGTCTGAAACAAGATACAGGGATAATATATATAGCCGGAGTAGCTCACCGAAGTCGTTGTGTTCATATTAATGTGCAGCCGTGGTCCTCTTATATCCGTGAGTGTAGTAAATCCAGGAGAATAAAATATTTACAAATGCAGAATAGTAAAAAATGCTTTCTGTAAGCCATCAACCATGTGCTATACACATTCATCTTTTTCGGCCAATTGCAGGCTTTGTTTTGCCGTTCAAGCCTATGGCAGCCTGTAAATGATAAAAAGGATCCGCCCCTTGACCTCCGAATAACTTTAGCCAATAGTGATCAATTCAACTGATGATTGGCACGTCTTTTTTGGCCAATTGCAGGCTTTGTTTTGCCGTTCAAGCCAATGCCAGCCTGTAAATGATAAAAAGGATCCTCCCCTTGACCGCCGAATAACTTTAGCCAATAGTGATCCATTCAAATGATGATTGACACATCGGTTAGCCAATGAAACGCCGGAAAATAAATCCCAGCATACACCGCGGACTACTTGCCGTACGGGGGAAAATCTAGTCGGCGGCTGCAAGTTAGTTACAAGACTTTGCGAATTAATATTGATCCATAGATAAGGCGGATGGTCAGCTTTTGAAAAAAATAAAGGCTTTTAGGTGCGCCTTATAATGCGGAAAATATGTAAAAAATATGTATGTAAAACCGACAACACATTATTTTCTACAATGCAGCCTGGAAAATTATTTTCCATACCTGAGCCACACCTTCATCCCAGCCACGGATGACTTCACCCTCACCGATGACAAACTTAAAGGGTCTTCCTCGGTCTCTGGAGGAGTCAAACTTCTGGCCATTTTGCAGTGTACCTAAAATACAAAGACAGCATTCAAAGTATGTCAAGGGTTCACTTTGATCAGCTAAGGTGGTTTGGGGATTCGTTTCATCCCAACTCATTTAACTAGCTCATGGAGCCACAAAGAAAGAAGACCTGTTTGGGATACTTTTGAAATGGCTCCAAATAATAAAGTTCGTATTAACTTGATTTAATAGACATGATTAATTTTCTAATGTAGTAACATTACGTTGAAGGTGACGAGTTTGCTGTGCTCTATGTCTACAGGACTGCAAAACAATTTCTATATTACCCTGCATCTTCAGTTCTGTGTGAACGTGCTGAAAAGGGTTGGAGAAATGTTGTCCCCCTGCATTGCACACACTTTTTTTCTTGAAAGATCAAAAGAAGTAATCATCAATTAATGGTTCTTTGCGTCCTTGTTACGACATTATAATATAAAATACAGATGCAATTCTGCACCGCAGCAGTAGAAGGCAGTAAAGAGTCAAGATGAATGAAGCACCGAGCGGTAAACCTTTGGCGGAACAATTGGGCGAATGTCTCATTGGTTCACGAGGCTTCACTCAGTCAATCCCCATCTACTAAACTTCGACTTCATTTTAGTCTTATAATTAATGCATTGCCATTTTGTTTCTACTAGATTATCCGCAACAAAGGCACATACCTTAGATGGGTGGGGCACATCTCGCATTCATTTCTATAAAGGGAATCTGGAATGTGGCAGTACGGCATATCGGGTTAGCGGCTAGTTTAAGCCACAGTCATTCATATTTCTATATTTGGACTAGCGTGATCATAAGAAAATGCATCACTTTACAGCTGGACTTAATGCAACTTTATGTCAACAAAAATATTATATTCCTGTATTAAATATAATGTTGCTTTAAATAAGCAATGACGAGTGCTTGTTCGGCATTCCAAACCAAACCCAAAGGTTTGTGATAAAATACACATTACGTAGGAGAGCACGCATAGGACGTTAGATTAAATGCATTGCAACGTTTATTTAAATCAGCTGAACGAATAAAAAGAAATATTTTCCTTCGGATCAATGGATGGCTGAGAACAAAAGGAGCTCACCGACGTAGTGCACGGTTACTGTTTTGCCCTTCTGCGGAAACGACACGCCTGGAAGTAGGGAAATTGACATTAATGACAGTTACTTTTCAATAGGCGATAGAAAAAAAAATGAGAAATTGATTTTACCGTCTCCTGGCTTTAGGACTTCGACGGTTACCCCCATTATTTGCGATGGTTGCTCAGACCTCCGGCTGTCACGCTTTACTTGGGCGGTGGCTTTTTGCTGCACAGATACTAACAGAAGACTAGGTGCAACGTCCGTGGGTGGCGTGCCTACAGCGAGTCTAAGCTAGTCGGGTCAAACTATTAAAATATTCTGGTACATGTGGACGGAGCGAATACATCTAAAAGAGAATACCGGCTCATTTGACTGTCTGTGGATGCATTCAACCCCGTACCACAGACTCCCGCAAAGCTGGAATAACCTTTAACAGGCAAAACTGAATTAACTCGATTAATTTCATTATTTAATCTTGCTGAGAGCGTCGGTGGCTCCAGTCCCTCTTGGCGCCTAGATTGTTTCAATGTTTTTAAAAATAAGGCTGCACCACATCGCCAGACTCACTTAGCTTAATTTACAAGGTAGAAGTACAAGAAACAAATATTGTAGAACAGTCCCCTTTAGGGTTTTCAGAACTGTTTTACAATTTTAATCCTTCATGTCAGTAGATATCAATACTACATGAATACCTTCCTTTTACTTTGTGTTGAAAAAAAAGTAAAGATACTCTACAGGATTTTTTTTTAGCCTAGACTGGCGAGTGACTAGCCTACTGTATATGTTTACTGGTATATATATGGTTATTCATCTATCTTGAATTGCAAAATAAAAAGATAACATTGCTAAAATAAGTTACACTATTTTTTAAAGTCTTAACATATCCTCCTAACACTGATTTTGAATTGTAAATATATTTTTCTAGAGTTGCATAATAAGTGTTAACATTTCAATGCAGTTGTTTGTAACTTTGTATAATCGTTCATAAATTGTTTTGATAAATTGATGATTTTTTATTTTACACAATTTTTATTCTGTTTTTATATTTAAAAAAAAATCAGTAATAATAATACGTGTTGACATTCAGAAAAAAGTTACCCGCATTGGTCGTAAAGTGAGCAAGTTTTGATTTATTTTAAATGTACATTCGTCTCCTTATCGGAGATGTTGACCCAACCAATATGGCTGCCAAGTATACTGCTACGGCGCTTAGATACCTGTGCTTTGCCGGATCTGTTAGCTGATCTTCTTCTTCGAGTTAAACAGCGTTTGGCATCCATCGCTTTGGTGCATTACTGTCCTCTAAAATCACATCCTTGTCACTGTTCTACCCACAGATAAATAGAAGTTCTCAAATTCTGTTAAAAAGTCTTGTACTGCTCAAAAAATGTGTGTGCTGGTGCTTCCAGTGTCGTGCCGAAAAAAACAACAACCCTGAAATAGCATACGTCAATCACATCAACTTTACTAAAACGACTTCATACCTCATTTTTGTTTTGAAATGAATTTAGAGCAAATTGAAAATATTTACTTTGGCGAAATGACACCTCATCCCCCGCTTTATCTGCTAGAATTTGACGATTCAATTCAGCGTAATAAGCTTGATGGTAGAGCAGAGACAAATTTTCAATACATGTTATATTTGGAAGATTACTGTTTCGAATCGATGGTTTATTGCAATAAAAGCGACTTTTATGTTTCCAACGATTAGTACGAAAAGGTGGTGTCATTTCCCCAAAGGAAATCTTTTCAACTTGCTCAAAAGATATTTCTATAAAGGTGTAAATCCTATTTGCTTTACTGTTCAATTACATTTCACTCCAAAAATGAGATATGAACATTTTAGAGACGTTTGTGCAGGTAACGTATGCTAGGAGCAGCGTTGGTTAGGGTTACTTTAATTTGATTACTTTCAATTATTTTTGGATTACTCCAATACCAAATATGCTAATAAAAGACAAAAGAAACTAAATATCAATAAAATTATGACTCACAACACGTGGTAAGCTTTCTCTCCTGGCTTTGATCTCTTTGATCTCCGGCAAAACTAACATAAAATGCGACAGAAACAAAATGAAAATAAATCCAAACAGCTTGCCAACATCATTTTTGCCGTTCCATGTATTCCGTTACTCCCCAAGCCTGCACAAAATTTAGTAATTTTATTCATATTTAGTTTCTTTTGTCTTCTAGTAGCATATTTGGTATTGGAGTAATCCAAAAGTAATTGAAAGTAATCAAGTTAAAGTAACCCTACCCAACCCTGGCTAGGAGTCATTTCACGCACGGGTGACATTTTAAGGCACAACACTTGTCTGTTTGCAGGAACAGTGCCCCCTCGCGGCCCCAATACTGACATCTGTATTCCGGAGTATAAATTGCATTTAGATGCCTTTTCACGCCTTAATAGTGTTTTGTTTAAAGACGTTAAACCTTTTATTGAATCAAGTATTAAGTTTGACCTACGTTTGACTAGTGTTTTCAACTTCTTTTGAGCAAAGCAGTCCTTTTTTTCATCAAAATATCTCGGGGGACACCATTCGTTGAAAATATTTTTAAAATAATTCCTGTTTCAAATGTTATTTCTTTTAAGTTTGTTAATTATTTTTCACGAAGTGCACAAAAAACACGTTCAACCCTTAATTAACAAAAGGAAACAATAAACTGTTTTCACAAAATACTATACTATCATCAATCAATTTCCTGCACCGCTTATCCTCACTTGGGTTATTGGATTGCTGGAGCTCATCTCAGTTCTCTTCAGGCAGTGGTCAGGGAAGACCCTGTAATGGCTGCCGGACAGTCGCGACCACGCGGAGACATACAATCATACACATGCTCATTGATAACTAGGGACAAATTGGAATGCCAATTGAACTGCCATGCATGTTTTTGGAATGTTGGAGAAAACCGGAGTGCCTGAAGGAAAACCCACTCAGGTACGGGAAGAACATGAAAACCCTGCACAGGGAGGTTGGTAGCTGTAATTGGATCCGGGACCTCTCCACCACCATGTAGCTAAGGTGCTGACCACTCACACGCCCCCAATACCATAATAGAATACATAAACTTGTGCTCAAAAGCAGTAGGCTGAAGCAGAAGCTTTTAAGTGCCTACCCCTATTCCATATTTTTCTTGGAGTGAAAACATTCATATTTAAAACAAGAAAACAGAACCTTACCCCACAAAGGAAAATTAGAAACAAAAAAAGAAATTTCAAACATTAACAAATGGACATACGTAGATAATTTATGCTAAACTTGCAAATTGTGTTTCTCTGTTAACATTCAATACAAAGATGACACAGTCTGGAGCCTTCGTTCTGAAAACGCTGGTCTACTGGTGATCCCAAGAGCCAAGAAGAGTTCCGCAGGTTCGAGAGCGTTCTCCATCCGGGCACTGGTGCTGTGGAATGCTCCTCCCCCTGAGATCCGATCTGCAACCTCAGTGGAAATGTTTAAATCTAAGCTTAAAACACACTTCTACTCTATAGCATAAGAATAACCTATATTTTATGTTGACAATATTTGTGTATTATTTGTTAATGCAACATCCATTGCAGCCTGGTCATCCTGGAAGGGGGATTACCACATGTGCGGTCCCTTCTCAAGGTTTCTTCATTTTCCTCATGTTGAGATTTCTGAGTTTCTCTTTGCCCTCATGTAGGTTTTAGATTAGGGGATGGTGTAATAATAGTCTCTAGTTTGCAAGTCTTTGATCTGTGCAGCCCTTTGAGACTCTTTGTGATTAAGGACTATACAAATAAACATGGGGCAGCACGGTGGCGCAGTGGTTATAGCGCATGTGCGGCACAGTTCATGTCTTGGGAACCTCCTGCGTGGGTTCAAATCCAGCTCCAGACTTCCTGTGCGGAGTTTGTATGTTCTCCCCGTGCTTGCGTGGGTTTCCTCCGGGCACTCCGGTTTCCTCCCACATTCCAAAAACATGCATTTCAGGTGAATTGGCCGGTCCAAATTGTCCCTAGGTGTAAATGAGCGAGTGAGTTGTCTGTCCCCGTGTGCCCTGCGATTGGCTGGCAACCAGTTCGGGGTGTCCCCTGCCCACTGCCCGATGATTGCTGGGATGGGCTCCAGCACCCCCGCGACCCTACTGAGGATAAGCGGTGTAGCTAATGAGATGAGATGAGACAAATAAACATGACTTGACTTGACTTGAATAGTCAGCGACAAATTCTTGAACAAAAATGGGGATGCACCACATGTAAACAGGTGACTGTAAATATTCTCAGGTTCATAGTCACAGAAGATTAGTTAATAGTGTAATGGGGACAGTGGGTAATATAGGGAGCCTCGTACCAAGATTGTGATGCTTATTAAATTATGATCCCTTTAAGTGCTTTCGATTGAAAAATGCATCCCTGGAAACACCTAATAGCTGCAAATGCATTAAAGCACACACCCATCGTCAATGTTTTTTTTAATAGTCTCGGTTTTAAGGTCGCACATGTCGTTTGAATCTTGGAATACTTCATAAGGCTCATGGGTTTAAAAAAAATACAACCCGTTGTTAGCAATTAACACACTACTGAGCGTAGATGTTTGTGCAACTTGTTTATGTTGTCTGTCATTACTAACAATTCCACGACATGTTTGTCATTGGCAGAAGGCCAAAAGTAAGCAGTTGAAAGTTATTTAAGTTCTACACATTACAATGCTCCAATCAAGAAAGTATTGTACTATGCAATACACCTTCTAAAATATTGAACTTGATATCTGATGACTCTTTTAACATACATCGACTGATGCAACCTGGACACATCATCAGTCATGTTACCTGGGGTCACTGAGTGTTTAAACGTCATACACTCTCACCCAGACGACCCAGCTGGGGTTGATCGGACCCCAACTTGTGCCCATGTAGCGCCACCTCACCCATGGTTCACCTCTCCGCAACCATAGCCACATTGAGGTATCCCATGCTGCCTCTGTGACCTCCTTAATGTCCATTTGCTTGTTGGCCCCTGTGATGCCTGAGATGTTGTAAGCTCTTCAAAGGAAATGGCCACCAAACCCTCCGCATCGCACATCAATACGTTAATATGGTACTACTCCACTAGCTCAGCATATTTTGTTCTCTTTCTTTCTTTGGCCTCCTCAATACGGTCCTCCCATGGTACAGTGAGTTCTGGGAGAACAATCTGTTTGGAGGCCTGGGAAATAAGCAGCACGTCAGGCCGCAGTGTTGTGGTGGCAATTGATTCCTGGATATTCAGTTGCTTCCCCAGGCTCAACGTTCTTCTCCCAGTCTTGTGCTGTTGCTAGCAAGCCAGGTGAAGTAGCTCTGGCAGCTGATGGTGGATTCTCCTCAGCCCGGACGAAACCGATCGAGTGGTTCATTGGGCTGAGACGCTTGCATTGGCCAATCTCACAGCCTAGGGCAGGGGTGGCGAACATGGGCTCTAGAGCCGCATGCGGCTTTTGGCCAATATGAAAGCGGCTCTTAGCCTCATCATATATACTGTGGCTCTTTGCCTTGTTTCATGTTTAGTTTTTTTGTGTGTATTGAGGGTGGACACTTTCCTTGAAATCAACACAAGAACAATACTTGTATTGTAAGGAGAGGAGTGTGTTATGGGAAATAATATGTTTTTAATTGTGTGTGTTTGTGTGAGTGTGTCTGTCTGTCATGGCAGGTCAGTGCGTGGCGTGGCTCTTTGATTCTCACAGTTAAAAATTTTGGCTCTTTGTGTCAAACTTGTTCGCCACCCCTGGCCTAGGGGGTTCACTATCGCCTTCAGGACTTGGTCATGGCGCCAATGATAGCGCCCCAAGCTTAAGGCCTTAGCACAGCAGCTGAAGATATGCTCTAGGGACCCCTCTTTGAGCAGCGGTTGCAGGCTGCTGACTCCACAACATCGAGCTATACAGGTTGGATGGCCATGGTAGGACATAATTGACAGCCTCGATTAAGAATTTTATTTGTTGAGGCTCAGCTTTCCACATCTCTGCCCAGACCACTTTGCAGTGCACTGCACGCTTCCATCTTGTCCAGGTTCCCTGCTGTTTGTGCAACCTGTTTATGTTGTCTGTCCTGTTATTAGCAAGTTCATTAAATTACTTTCATTGGCAGAAAGCCAAAAGTCAGCAAGTGAAAGTTGTTTAAAACACACCGGAAGATCTACACATTGCGATGCTTCAATCGAGAAAAAAATCATATTGTACTGTAAATTACTACGTAATACACCGTCTGACACGTTACACTTGAGATCTGAAGACTAATATATAAGTAAATGTAGAAAATAGGAGTAAAACAGCTGTGTAAATGGTATTTATTTTCTTTATTGATGTGTTCATTTGAAATTGACTTGTGGCACGTTGTCTCTATGCACCAGAAGAATCGGTGTTAGTTGTCCTTGAAGAGCCATCATACAGTTTGTTAAAAAAGGACATGCCTGATACACTTGCATGCTCCGTGCTCTGTAAGAAAACACATTTATATTTTTATGAGTTACGTTTATAGAAAAACAACTATCATGTTGAAGTCATTACATCTAATCTGCAGTCAAATAGGTCGAACCCGGAATTCTGACGAATGGCATTGTCGTCTGTCCCCGGTGATCTATTCCAATAAAAACAAAATGATCAAGGTATGGAAATTGTATATTTGTGTGAAAACATATTCAAGTTTATAAGAATAAGTCATACTTGGCACAGTGTTTCCTATTCAGTCTAAGAAGGAGAACGAAGATGACCACTCCAGCAAGAAGAGTCAGACCCACAGCGAGGCCTACGGCCACAGTATCTGCACAAAAAAATACAATGAACAATCCGAAGCAAACACAGTAAAAGGTTTGCTTATATACCCAGTTTGTCATCAGCAGGGTCAACAGGCTTAGTTTGGCAGGGTCCTCGTACTATTGCGATGTCATCAAGGGCAACATCCCCAAGTGCGATTGCCCCTCGCTGATACACAAACACAAACTGGGGCACAAAATGAAGCAATTTTTTGAGTGCAGCAAACAAAACTTGTTTGATAATATTGTGATTAAGGGCTATACAAATAAAAATGACTTGACTTGACTTAATATATACTCAATGGTCATTTTATATGAAAGGTAAATACTGAAGCACACTTCATAAAATTCATAAATCTTTCAAATTGGACTTTGCCAAAACAATTTACAAATAAATACCCACAAAATGTTTGTGTTCAAAAATACTCAGTAAGTTGTGCCTCCTGGTGAGCGTGTTTTGACCACACTGGGGCAATATGAGTCAGACACGGACTGTACATGGAAAATGAAAGAACAATTATTAGAGAGGTAGGAAAAAAAACCCTTTGATTATGTTATACTTTGAGGTGTGCATATCAAAATATTTGGTGTCCGCCAGCTAAAATTATATGCGGTGCAAATGTATCACCTAAGTATCAACCTCATAGATGAACCTAACGGATATAATAAAAAAATAATATTCCTGTATGATTAATATTCAGTTTGATTATTATTGTGTTACAGGTATAATGAGGGGCAGCACGGCGGGGCAGTGGTTAGCGTGTGTGCGGCACAGTTCTGAGGTCGTGGGAACCTCCTAAGTGGGTTCAAATCCAGCTCCCGGCCTTACTGTGCAGAGTTTGTATGTTCTCCCCGTGCTTGCGTGGGTTTCCTCCGGGCACTCCGGTTTCCTCCCACATTCCAAAAACATGCATTTCAGGTGAATTGGCCGGTCCAAATTGTCCCTAGGTGTGACTGAGCGAGTGAGTTGTCTGTCCCCGTGTGCCCTGCGATTGACTGGCAACCAGTCCAGGGTGTCCCCTGCCCACTGCCCGATGATTGCTGGGATGGGCTCCAGCATTCCCGCGACCCTACTGAGGATAAGCGGTGCAGCTGATGAGATGAGATGATGAGACAGGTATAATGAGTTAAACGTGTTGTCCATACTTTTAAAACTTTGGTACACTCTGCTGCCATCTCCTGGCTTAAAGTCATGATCGCAGCCTCAGTCCACTCCTTCGTCAAGTGTGTGCATTTGTAGGAGGCGCATTTCTTTTCATCCTTTTGGGGGTTCGGGTTGACGTTTGGACTGTATTCGAATCAAGCCTTTTCTTACTTTTACCATTTTAATGCTAAGTAAACAACTGCAATGACAAGCATTCAAATCCCCCTTTTTTTATTTTCCACCTAATATGTTGCGCGTCTGAAAGCAGCGTTACTAAGACAAAAGCAGATATATTAAAAAGGCTCTTTGAACTCAGTCTGGCTTTGTTAAAACATACTTGAAAGAGGAAAGTTTCTACTTTTTAAGGGCACCTCAAACAAAGCACCCAACCTCCAGGAAGCAATATCCATATTTTAATCTCAAAGTGAAGCCATTTCGATAGATACTTTATTATTTCCAGCAGTATCCTCATCTTAAAAAATAAAATAAAATAAGAAATATAGAATACAAAAAATACACAAAAAACATTTAAATTATGTTCCAAAAATAGACAGTGTAATAAAAATAAAGCAAACTATGCATATGTGAGGTTTAGAGATTAATGTGGGCTTGTTCTTTCCCGGGTGGAGTTAAAGAGCCTCATGGCATGAGGGAGCAATCATCTCCCTGATGCCATTTGCTACTTGCTGTCTTCTGAAAATCTCAAAAAGTTGCTTGGGCCACACGTAACAACCAATCACTACCCTACTTTAGCATAAAGGTGAACTTTAATTGGTTGTTAGCGGAACCCTTGGCAGCTGTGATGTTGTCTCTAGTAACCAGCAAAGATGATCATTTTTTTCTCATCATATACAAATACAAGGTTAATCATACCGTCATATTTTGGTAATGGGGCACATACAAGATGTTATTTTTGGGAAATCCTTCGATTGACTTTCTCTTTAAAAGTGTTATTTAGCACATTCAAATGGTTAAAAAAAAATAAAACTTACTTAAAAAAACAACACCGATTTAAGAAAATATGCAAAAATGCACTAACTACAATATGAACTTTCATTAAACTATATCTATATATATTTTGAGAAACGAGCATTTATTTGACATATTATGAGCCTCAATTCGAGGGACCTGAAATGATTGTCCCCCATCTAGCTGCTACACGTATCAGAAAAAACAAAAACCTAACTAAAAGATGGGTAAAAAAAGAAAAAACTGTTTTGTCACTTTGAGTCTCAATAGTTTGTGTTCTTCCCTGGGGCTTCTGTTGCACTACACAATGTAGCAACATCCAGTAGTCACTGGAGATTCTGCATAGACTGCCTTTTGACTTGAATATGATGCATGCAGGAATGTATTGTCAGCATTAAAGTATATATATATATATACAAAAGTCAATTCCATTGAAGTTGGGAAAAAGTTTAAAATGTCAGTAAAATTAGAATAGAATGACTTGCAAACCTTTTCTAACCCATATTTAAATGAATACACCACAAAGACAAGATTATCCATGTTCAAACTCATAAACTTTATTTCCATAAGCAAATAATGATAAACTTAGAATTTTATAATTGCAACAAGTGCCAAAGTAGTTGGGAAAGGGGCTTCTTCACCATTGTGTTACATCACCTTTCCTTTTAATAACACTCAATAAACGTTTAGGAAGTGAGGAGACTAGTTGTTGAATCGTTGATAGTGGAATCCTTTCCCATTCTTGCTTTATGTACAGCTTCAGCTGTTCAACAGTCCGGGGTCTCCTTTGTCTTATTCTGCGCTTTATAATGCGCCACACATTTTCAATGGGAGACAGGTCAGGACTGCAGGCAGGCCAGTCAAGCACCCGCACCCTCTTACTACGAAGCCACGCTGTCGTGAGACGTGCAGTGTGTGGCTTGGCATTATCCTGCTGGAAGAAGCAAGGGCGCCCATGGTAAAGATTCTGTTTGGATGGCAACATACTTTGTTCCAAAACCTGAATGTACTTTTCTGCATTAATGGTGCCTTCACAGATGTGCAGGTTACCCATTCCTTGGCCACTCATGCACCCCCATACCATCACAGATGCTGGCTTTTGCACTTTGCGTGCATAACAGTCTGGGTGGTTCTGTTCTTCTTTGGACCGGAGGACACGGCGTCCACAATTTCCAAACACAATTTGGAAAACTGACTCATCAGACCACAGAACACTTTTCCACTTTGTATCAGTCCATTTTAGATGGGCTCGGGCCCAGAGAACCCTGCGGCGTTTCTGGATGTTGTTGATGAATGGCTTACGCTTTGCAACATAAAGTTTTAACCCACACTTACGGATATAGCGTCGAACTGTATTGACTGACAGTGGTTTTCCAAAGTGTTCCTGAGCCCATGTGGTGATGTCCTTTACACATTGATGTCGGTTCTTAATGCAGTACCGCTTGAGGGCTCGGAGGTCACGGGCATTCAATAATGGTTTACGGCCATGCCGTTTACGCACAGTGATTTCTCCAGATTCCCTGAACCTTTTCACAATATTATGGACTGTAGATGATGATATCCCTAAATTCCTTGCAATTGTACTTTGAGGAATGTTGTTTTTAAACTGTTCAACAATTTGCTCACGCAGTTGTTCACAAAGAGGTGAACCTCGCCCCATCCTTGCATGTGAATGACTTAGCTTGTTCGGGTCTCCCTTTTTTATACCCAGTAACAACTCTCACCTGTTGCTAATTCATCTGTTCACCTGCAAATAGTTGGTTGATTTCCATTCATCCACTTTCTGAGTAGTTATTGACACCTGTCCCAACTATTTTGGCACGTGTTGCTGTCATCAAATTACAGAGTTGATGATTTTCTCCCAAAACAATAAAGTTTATGAGTGAAGACAATAAATATGTTGTCTTTGCTGTGCATTCATTTAAATATGGGTTGAAAAGAATTTGCAATTTACTTGGATCAATTTTTATTTGCAATTAACACACTTTCCCAACTTCATTGGAATTGAGTTTTGTATATATATATATATATATATATATATATATATATATATATATATATATATATATATATATATATATATATATATATATATATATATATATATATATATATATATATATATATATATATATATATATTTTTTTTTTTTTCCCATTATGACTCCCTATCGGTGTGTGAGTGTGTGTGTGAATGGATAAGTGTAAAGCACATTCTAAAGTGCTTTGGGAGGTCTTCATTGACTTGAAAAGCGCTATAGAAATGCAGACCATTTACATTTACATCTTATATTAAGGAAGTGCAGTGACATGCTGTGAGGGGAGGCAGGTACGGCTGTGCCTCACCTGTCATCATAGAAATATAAAATCAAAGATATATTTAATGGTTATAATTATTCAGTTTTAAATTGATTTATCATTTAACCTCCCAATTCTTTCTCAAAATTGCTAAATTTTCACATTTTGAATCGTATTAAAACAAATTGGATGTTATTGTGATGGGCTTCTGCACATGCTCAGTGAGACATGCCTCATGGCACAGACCGATAGTGTGACCAAGGATTCTGACTCGGCGCACACCTTAGCCTCAAACAATAGAATTAGTAATCGTTTTTGCAGATGTTCGATAAGAAACCATTTAAACTGATAAATAAATACGCTGGCAAACAACTTTGATTGGCGGATCTCTTTTGCTCAGTGCAGTCTACACCGAAAGTGAATATGACGATATGCTTATTGTTTGCAGTAATTTGTGACATTTTTACAAAAAAACTTTGCATGCACATTGCACTGTGCGGCACAGTTCATGTCTTGGGAACCTCCTGCGTGGGTTCAAATCCAGCTCTAGACTTCCTGTGCTGAGTTTGTATGTTCTCTCCGTGCTTGCGTGGGTTTCCTCCGGGCACTCCGGTTTCCTCCCACATTCCAAAAACATGCATTTCAGGTGAATTGGCCGGTCCAAATTGTCCCTAGGTGTGAATGAGCGAGTGAGTTGTCTGTCGCTGTCTGCCCTGCAGTTGTCTGGCAACCAATTCAGGGTGTCCCCTGCCCACTGCCCGATGATTGCTGGGATGGGCTCCAGCACCCCCGCAACCCTACTGAGGATAAGTGGTGTAACTAACGAGATGGGACGAGACGAGACGAGACATTTGATTAAATCATCAAATGACACACAGTGAAATAAAATGAGCTGAAGAATTAGCTTTTGTCTAGAGAGAGTGTTTGGCAGTTTTTTCAATTTTGTCTGAAAATATATGATGTGACTCTCTCAATTTCTTTTTGAAACATTTTTTGCTTTTATGGCTCTTTGGGTCAAAAAGGTTCCTGACCCCTGACCTAGTGTGTTAGGGTCTGGTGCGCCTCAGTCCACCAGAGGGCGCCTAGTCTTTTTGTAATCAGAAAGGGCATGTCCAATCACCCTACATCTCTCCCTAATTAGCCTGACCCTTTAAAAGGACAGTTTGGACAGCACCCGTTGTTAGGTCATTTTCATTTTTCACATCCATTTTTTCCCCATCGAGATCACCATCCATTCCACTATCACCTTTTTCCAGTTTCATCTTTGTTTTTGTTTTTTCAATTTTTGGTTTGGTTAGTTTAGTTGTTCATTGACAATTTGTTTGTTTTTGTTTGTAGCTCTTAGTTTTTGTTATAATATATACCATTTGTGAAGCACACCTGCCTCTAACCTGGTTTCCCAGCATTTGGGTCCACTTCTGCAAATTACGTGACGGGAAAAAAAAGAGCACACCTCAGAAACAAAGATGAAACTGTAAAAACAAAGTGACAGTGGCATTAATGGTGATATTGATGTTGGAAAAATGGATGTGGTAAATGTAAATGGCCCGACACGAGTGTTGTCCAAAATGTCCTTATGAAGGGTTTATATATTGCTTCCTTGTCCTGCCAATCAAATGATAATTAAGATGCAGGGTTATTTTTTTTGTAAATCTGACTGTGCGAACTTTACCACACATTATTGATGAAGTGTTTCCAACTGTAGTTGTAAAACTATTACCCAGAATGCATCTTGGTGTTCAACAGACACACTGGCCTTCAGCCACTTGTCTCCCTTGTTTCCAATCTCGACCCACTTCTGTTCACCTTTATTGTTACCACTATCGTGTGTCTTTCTATAAATGGAAACAAAAATTGGACAGATCAAAATCTTATTCTTTTGTGAATATGGATAATGGAAGGGCATACCTGTCATTAACGTAAACTCGAAGAGTTCCAACGTCAGGGCCAAACATATGGTACCAGAACGTAAGACAGTGTCCTCTAGTGGCAGGTTGTAGAACATCACTAATTAGGAAAGAGGCATCTCCCCACTCCCCCACTGAGCTATCCACGTACAAGTAGTAGCCTGAATTGGGAAAGTAAAAAGAATATACCAGGGGTAGGCAAACTATGGCCCGTAGGCCAGATTAGGCCCGCCGAATTATTTTATCTGGCCCGCAAGAGAAGCAGACATTGTACGATAACTTGCAGTTTTGAATATATCCACTCTATATCGCCAAAGACCGTCGCCACTCAAAAGCACAATGTAAGAATACCATTTATCAACCAGAGAACACTTGAGGAAACAAACCATCTCAATGTTATTTCAATTAAAGTATAAGTTGCTGTTTAAGGTAATATGATATTAAATCAACTGTTTAACTCAGGGGGTAGGCAAACTGAACGGCAAAACAAAAATAGTAAAATATAATGCTAACATATACATGTGTTAAAAAAAGTAGTGCTAATAAAATGTGTTGTTGTTTTAGTGTATTATTTATCCCGTGTCCCTTGTTTTTTCAATTGCCTTTTTATTTCTCTTTTTTTAAATTTCTTAATTTCTTTTATTTTTAGTCTATTTCATTTATCAAGATATTACAAGTGTTGTACGGAATCTGGAACTTTTCTATGCGCTGACGCCATCTTTTGGCTGAAGTCATAATAGGCGCCTCTGTCAAGCCTCTTTTGTGACCGTGCAAGTACGTGCATTTCTTAGATGCGCTTAAATATATATATATATTTTTTTCAGTTTTCGGGGGATATGGGTTGGCGTTTGGACTGTATTTGAATCAGGTATTTACTTTTACCGTTTCAATGGTACACTAAAAAAACCTGTAATGAGCATAAAGTCCCTCCCCCCTTCATCCGTTTCTCTAACCTGCTATCAGTAAGATAAAGGCCAAAAGACGCAGTAACTTTCAAATTTAATGCAATAAAACAGTTTTGAGGAGGCCCGATAGCATTTTTCTAAAGCAACGAATACAAATCAGTGCTTAAAAATGAAGCTATTACTTTGCCAATACCTTGATTTAAAGTTTTTAATCATAAATATATATATTGATTTTTGAGTGTTTCAAAACTAATCCGATGAAATGGTCCCTTTATAAACGAACATGAAACATAACTTGTGCAGGTAAATGCGAACGAGAACAGAATGATTGGTCATGATATATTTTTTTCCTTATGCTTTGCTGAGGTATTGCCTTTCAAGCGGCGTATACAAAAAAATTAAATACATCAGTCCTCCTTTTTTTTCCACCTATGTAGATCTTTCAACACAATGCGGCAGGTGTCTGAAAAAGGTTGCCCACCCCTGAATTACAGCTATTGACAATTTCAAACTCATCACAAGACCAACCGTGAGTCATGTTGGTGGTGTGATCCACGCTAGGTCCAGTGTTGGGGTTCGGGGAGCTCCCACTGCCGCGGAGCCAGTCATTCTGGTCCACTTCTCCGATGTTGCTCCAACTGCACAGGTTCAGCTCAAAGTTGCAGGAATGGAGTGGGGGACACGAGGCATCTAACACTTGAACGTCATCAAACGCCACGTCCCCTTCCATGGTGGGGCCGGTCTTTACGCCCTCAACCACAAGCTGATGCAAAGCGAAGGGCACAAAGCTTCTCTGAGTCAGCAGTCCAGTTGTATTTTTTTATACGAGTTTAATTCTTTCAAGGATTGTGCTCGTAGTTGAAATGAAATGTGAGTTTATTATGAGAACTTAGTTTTGTAGGCAGTTGCCTCAATGCAGATTTGCGTGTTTTACGGATAAAGGGACATAGAGTGCATACCTGTCAACTCATACATTTTCACCATGTTTTATTTATTCTTTTGATCATTTCATATTGTGTACGCTGTATAACAACTTTAATACGAGAAAAAAAAATCTTGTCTTGCCCCTTGCGGTTCTAATCGTATCAGTCACTGGTAGCGGACGACAACATCATCGTAGATTGCTAATATTGTCGCGTTTTTTTACATAGTCAACATTGCTGCGAGTAAATAGGTGCCTGTGTTTCCCATTACATTTGGTGAGACCCTGGTGGGTGGACAGTCTAGAGGGGTCCGAGGGCATGCGCCCTTGGGAGGAAATTTTGCACATTTTAAATTCAACTGACAAACGAAAATACAAACCATGTATGTAAAAATAAATTCAAAATTTATTTTGATTTATTTCATATACATAACATTACATTTCATTTTTAATAATGGAAGTTTATGAGACTCTGGTGGGACCAGTTAAACTTTGGTGCCAGTTAGTTATAATCTTCCAATGGTATGGGTGCAGCCTTGTGTTTGCAACGTTCACTATTGCTTAGTAAGGAGGATTTGCAAACATTAATAAGGAGAGCAATTCATAGATCCGACAGCGAGCGCCATACGCCCACCATAGTTGCGTATCCAGGTATCACAAGTGGAGCAAATAAGGCAGCTGAAACCACAACCACGAGCAACTCTTCAGTCAATATTTCTGATAGCGTAGCCCGGCCATTTCGTCCGGATGATGCAAACTTATCTCATAAGTCAGTAGAAAAGGGCCTCAATTATCATATGCAGAGTTATATTAATGGCATCAGTGGGTCCAAAGACCTTAACCTTGTATGGGTTGGTGCAAAATGTTGGCGATCTATGGGGAAGTCAGAACAAGTGTACCAACTGATAAGATGAATCAAATTTGGGAGAGGTTGACTCCCAAATTCCAAGCCAAGAGCTTGCTTTTCTCCTTGCAGAAACTGATTGTTTTTACAAAGTTCACTATCCCTATTGCTCATTTATTATACTCGCAAGCTATCTAGCGACCAACCTTATACACTGCATTTATATGTGATTCCTGTCTGAACCAATCAGAAAACTTTTACATACACATGGTTTATTGTGTCCTCCAATCAGAATCCACAAGACCGTATAAAAAGAGGCTCACACTTCAGTTTGCGTGAGTATTTCTTTTCAATTCAAGAGCGCAACTTTGCCTTGTTTCAATTTGCTTGCTTTTATGTAATAAACAAGTTTGATTGTAACTTAAAAGTTTCTTATATCATCCAGACATCGTTTTTAACCTGACACCAAGGACACATAGAAATAGATTCAGATTTGTGAGAGATAATGGTATATAGAGGATATACAATGAGTGATTCAGTCATATCAAATTTATGAAACAAATGGTGTAATTTTCGAGTCTCCTGCGAGGAACATGGGAATTTCATCACGAGATTCATACATTTGATATACTGGGTCACGAATTGCATATCCTATTCGTTCCATAATTTACAAGTTTTACTTTAATTACAAAATGCCACCTTCGCTAGTATTTGTTTTTGTCAAATGCTACAAACTTCACGCCGGTAAAAGTAGACCGCATTGGTAGCTGTGGATGCTCATCTAATGACTACAAAACCCATACAATAAAGTTATTCATTAATTTGAAAGAAATTAGACATTTATATTTTCACACATTAAATACTGAGATCCACTGCATACGCCGATCTCCGACTACGAAGAGGCCCACGTCACATCTTTTTTTTGTTCCTATCAATCATCGTCGATTTAAAGGCAAAGCCACCCGCATGCCTTTATCCATCTTAACCACTTCTCCAAATTAATTATTGGCTGAGGAAAAGGGATGACCCTCACCCCTACTAATCATTCTGGATACCTCTGACCGACATTAAAAGTGCTCCAGACACATCGTCCAACATTTTTGATAAATAACACTGTATGAGCGTTTGGATCACATTTGCATGGCCTGTGGAACAAAGATGGCCGACCTAAATCAGCAGCCACGGGCTGTCGTCTGCATCACATTCTGATTGGCTGAAAACAAGCGCTGTCGGATCTATAAATTGGGTTGACAGGTATGAGATAGAGACTGTGTATGATACGTAAGCACTTACTGTACACTCAAAATTACTGCAACTTAAAATGAACATATGCACAAAAAGAATTATAGCACAATTTTATTTTGCTGTTGTGGACAAATTTATGCTGACAGTAAGCAACTATAAGCAAGATCTCGAGAGGTCTTTTTGGTAGCCTCTGGTACTGTTTGAGAGCTTGATTTTGTTTTGTATAACGAGGTAGATTTTTGTATAAAAGAACTCATATACCGAAACCCTCGTGTTTAGAGGTGCTCGTATGAAGAGGTACCCCTGCATATTGGATCTGTGACGCCACTCACCTGATACGGTTGAATCCAAGGCAAAAGTGCAGCCTGGGCGAACCTCCACAAGTTGTGTTGATCTCCCACCTGAGAGAAAATCAGAGCTCGGACGCCGTCTCCTCCCTGCTGATAAACGTTCAGCGTGCCGACACCTCTGCCGTACATGTGGTACCACAGCTGGACGCAAGACCCTTTTTGTAAAAAAAAAAAAAAGAGAAAAACATTTCTTGATCAAATTGAAATGGAGGGCAAAATGTAAAAATTCGCTACCAGCCGAAGGTCGGACTCATCGAATTTCTTTTACATCAACGAAAATAGTGCAGAGGTCCCTCACCTTTTCTGTACCATGGACCGGTTTCAATGTCTGATAGTATTATTAATGCCCAGCACAATGATAACATTTGTAATAATATCAATATCAATAACAATAATCTATATAAGCCTAAATCCACTTAGCATTGCTGCGGAGAGTACTTGTTTTTTTTGGACACATGGAGAGGATGGATGAGGAGCAAATGTTGAAGAGGATCTACAGAGCAGAAGCAAATGGAAGGAGACCAAGAGGAAGGCCGAGATTGACGTGGATGGATGGTGTTATGAGTGCACTGCAGGAAAGAGGTCTAAATATAGTTGAAGCTAGAGCTCTTGTTGGTGATAGTAATGAATGAAGAGGCGTTGTAAAAGGATAGTGGGATGTTTAGACGTGTTCTAAGGGATGGGCAGGGCACCTGTATGATGCGGCAGGCGTACACCAGTGATAGATGTCGGGCTGTTGAACAGAAGAGTGTGTTGTGTCACCCTGACCCGATTGACATGACCGCTTTTTTGTGTCCCGTTTCATCTGGAGGGACGAAAGCATAACCAACTTGGGTGCCGAGGTGCTTAACTTGTATGGGTGTTTGGGCATTTAAGTTGGCCATGTTCCCCAAAAAATTTTGTGTGTGTTTTTTTGCTACCTTTTCCCTTTTTATTTTCTTTGTTTTTGTATGTGTTTGTCTTGCTGTCGGTCACCCCTTGAGGGATATGACCAGGGTAGATAGATAAATAGAATAGAAATCCACTAGACTACTAGAGATGTAGATGTTATGGGAAAAGGCGTTAGGTTTGATCTCATAATCACACTATTTTTCCTCACGGCACAAGTTGTCAGAGAATGGAAGGAATAGAAAGTCGTCCTCAAAGATAGAAATAAACGCGCAAAAGCACGATGACCACTTTTCGCCTACCGCAAGAAAAAATCTTGACTCTAGATTATAGTTTGTAAAGTTTGCCATCGGTGATTTTTTTCTTTTTTATTAATATTCTGGAGACACATTGTGTTTTGCGTGTAAAAATTGAGTGTATGATAATATCTACCACTTTTTAATGTCAAAAGGTTGGCATGTATGCAGTAGTGTGAAAAAAAGTGTAATAAGTCAAAAAAACTTAATAACCAAAACAACACTTTCTTCAAGTAAAATAATAATATAATAATAATAATAATTTCCTTGTATTGTCATTCTGTGTAACAATGTACACAGAACGAAATGTCGATTGCATCTGACCCGATGCAGCCGCAGCCAAGAGAGGGCGCCGCCGACCACTTTTTAAGTCTTAGGAATGACTCGGCCGGGGCGCGAACCCGAATCTCCCAGTCTCAAAGCGGGCGCCTTACCATCTAGGCTACTGAGCACATAAAGTAAGAAAAATAACACAACAGATTGAAATGCAATAAAGTAAAAAAATCTGATGTAAAGGAAGAAACACAAGAATTCATGGTGTATAAAAAATAGCATGCCTGTCAACCCCAGAAAATTACTCCTCTTATTAATAAGTGCAATTCCCTAAATGAAGCGAGGATAAACCTTAAAAACACAATGTCTCACAGACTACATATAATAAAGAAAGAGATGATTTGTTTAAATCATTTAATATTTACCAAATTATCAAAACAACTTCACAACTTCATCTTCATCCTCACTAGCAGTAAATTTAGTGTTGCTTATCATACGTAGCCGTGCAGGATTTCGCACACTTCATTTTCCTTGGCAAACTACGATGACCTTGTCGTCTGCTACCAGTGACCAAGACTATTCGAATTAGAGCCAATACGGGCAATGTGAGATCGATCCTTTTATTTTCTATACAAAAATTGTTCTACGGCGTCCACAAAAATTGTATAAAATACGGGAAAACGTACAGGTTACCAGGTTTGCAATAGCATATCAAAATCATCTCAGGGGCCGTAGAAAACCTTCTCACGGGCCGGATTTGCCCTGCCGGCCTTGAATTTGACCTATGTGGCTCAGTTGGATTTGATGTTTCTCGGTTTGAGTGAAAACATGAAGGGACTCACCTGCCCGGTAGATGGGCGACATCATCTCTGCGGTTTGATGAGCGAGGTCCTGGCTGGAAGAGGGCAGATAGTAGTAGTGGCCGCCAGGCGAGGTGGTGGTGTGGTCGCTGTCGGGGCCCGTGTTTTCGTTCGGCGTGGGGCCCGAGCGTCGGATCCAGTCGCCGTTGTCCTCGCTCAGCTGCTGCCAGTTGCAGCTTCCCTCCTCGAAATCGCACACATCTACAAAATATATTTTGGAAATTGAAAAAAAAAAAAAAGCAGGTGAGTTAAGGTATGTTGTTTTGTGTGTGTATGCGGCATTCAATATGTTTAAAAATAAGTCCCAATTCTTTTGGGAGCAGTCTTGCATGATTTTCAGTTGTTTTTCTTTTTTCTTTCTGAAATTATGTTTTAATTAAATTATGTTGTTTTTTGCATTTGTGGCACAACAAGGGTTGCTGACAAGGTAAAATGTTATATTTTGGGATTCATTTTGTGTAATCTGTATTTGACAGTTGGGGGAGGTTTATTATTTTTTAGGGTACTGAGTACCAGTAGATCACCAATAGATGGTAAGAGTAAGTCATCCATTAGCATACGCAACAAATAGGGCCTTGGGTGAGGTATGCTATGTTACGCTGGGCTGGGTTAAGATTGTACTGTGATGTTAATTTGTATATTTTGATACCAAATAACACGAGGTGAGTTGTTTTGGAAGGTACAGTTATTCTTGAATAGCACCAATTGATGGTAATATTATTTTTATTTAGATGTTAAAGGGATCTCACGTGATTTAGTGAGACTTGCTCAATAAATAAACCTCAATGCTAACAATTAAATTGTGTCGTTGAGACTGACATTTATCACCTATTTTGCAGATGAGGTAAAACAAAAACAAACAAAAAATAAAACAAATGTGCAACACCAGCTGGAGCTAACCTGTCCACTTGGGTCCCGTTACACATTGTTTTTACAAAAATTAATGGATAATTCCTCAAATATAAGCTTTAAAGTAGGTATGTCAAACTCAATTTGGCTCTGAGGCTGGATGCAGACTTTCTGTTCCTGAGGCGGGCCAGAGCAGTAATGGAATAAATGCTAAACATGTTTAACTTACCATAGTTTTTCAGTAATTTGCATTATCATTTGGCTTATATGAAGGGCCCACCTCATATTTTATAATCACAGATGACAAGGGAACCGTTCAAAGCATATCACATATACTCACAAACAACAAGAAAAAAACGTTTTATGTTTGGCAACAAATGTGTTAACTGCGTTATTTTAACAGTTGAATCATTGCAGTTTTACAAAAATACCAACTCACCAAGCTATGAAAACTCAAGTGGGGGCTATGAAAACATATGTACTTTTTGCTTAAATTGTCAAACTGGTTTGAAATGAATACAAAAGAAATACAAAATACAAGTTTTAGCAGTGCATGGGCAATAAAATTAGACTACATCAGATCAAATTCCTAGGCTGGCCTACCAAAGCTCAGAGTATCTCCTTAACTGCCCTCTAGCGGTAAGATGGAGCATTTGATTTGCATATATCTTAAAAACTTTTGACAGAAATTACCCAGAGACCCGCTTCTTTTGTTGACATACTCAATTCATGGCACGCTGGAGTAATTCATCAATGGGCTGGGTCCAGCCCGAGGGCCATATGTTTTATTAACATAACAAAAGACACAACTAGAGGGAGCTGACATGATTGTCCTGCTTAGGGTACTCCCAAAAAACAATAATCTTGTAAGAGGCTAGTAAATTGGGAATTAAAAATGATGTAGTTTGGCAACTTTGATTCATTATAGTTTGTATTCTTTCTTGTGCTTTGTAGTACTCAATTTTGGTTGCACAACACCAAACAACAACATCTAAGAGTCAAATATTTTGCAGTGTTGCCTTGAGACCCCAAAACTCATTTACTTAAAGGAGCTGTACTGAATGTTATTCATTCCCCCTATCTCCTGGCTTGTGCCATCATTGCAGCCTTAGTCAGCTCGTTCATGATGCGGGCATTTCTTGGACGCGCTTGAATGAACTCTTTTTTTTTTAATTTCGCTATTTTCATGCTACACTAACATCAACAAAGCGTGGGCACGAGCATGATGCAAACTCCCAAGCACTCCCCCCAACTCCCATTCTTCCTACCTAATGTCCATGTATCCATTATTTGCACTGCTTATCCTCAGTAGTGTTGCAGGGGTGCTGGAGCCCATCCCAGCTATCTTGGGGCAGTGGTTATGGAACACTCTGAACTTGTTGCCAGCTAGTCACAGAGCACACAGAGACAGACAACTCACTCGCTCGTTCCCACGTAGGGACAATTTGGACCTGACATGCATGTGTTTGGAATGTGGGAGGAATGCCCTGGAGGAAAGCCACACAGGCACGGGGAGAACATGCAAAAGGAAGCTGTGGTAGATGGACTTAAACCCTGAACCTCTGCACCGTGGGGCTGCGCGCTAACCACCCAGCCGCTGTGCTGCCCTACCTAATGTGTTCCACCCAAAACAGCTTTGCTAAAAATAATATAAAAGCAAATAGATGCGGTGGAGAATAAAGCATAAAAGCTCTTTAGACTCAGTTGCGCACCTCAAATGACGCACCCTGCCCTTTAAAACCTCTAAAATACATAAGGAATTGTCGGAAGCATCACCAGAGGCGGTGCACTCTCCATGGATGAGCGAGATGTCATCTACGGCGATGTCACCTGCTTCGCCTCCGACACTGGCCTCCACGATAATCTGGTGGACCTGCCCCAGGGTCACGTGAATTTGTGCCATCCGCCACTCGTCCCCTTGGTTTCCAGATTTTTGCCATACCTGCCGGAAAGACAGAGGCCTGAGTCACTCTCTGCAATGAGGATGTGAGGAGGGACTTGTGCAACACCACCGTGGGCACCGAAACTGCACGACGGACAAGTCGCAGCTGTTTTGTAACTGGGTTGTTTCACAACTATGATAGAAGCATAACACGGAGAAAGTCTATGGGAGAGTTCTTTATATTTCTCAATCACTGGCACAGTAAGGGGAAGTCAAACATTGCAACAAATCATACCATAGATATTTGCAAAAAGTAACTCATTTTAAAGTAGATTTCTGCAACCAAAATTATGGAGCATTGTGATGCTTCCCACTGTCCTACATGATTCTATCCTTCAATGACACTCATGTAATTAATACACTTCCTGGGAAGTTTTGTTTTCTGGATTATCTGCCGTCGAAATCTTGAATACAAAATGTGACGTACATTTCCAACAGGAGACTGGAGTGCTGTGCATCTGTTATTCAAAAGCTACGGCACTGCAAAATGTTTCTTTCTTTTTTCCTTTTTTTAAATCTTAACAATTAAAACAGAAGAGTCTTTTCAAGGATGTGCAGTGAGATTCATGTCAAGTCAATTAACCTACATTTTATTAATTTGATTGGCAGAGCAAGAAAGCAATACAAAAAACTGCAGCATAGAAAACCTCTTTTTATTGTTCTTACTCATAAATGATGTTTAAGTGCTGCTCCTGTTTAAAAAATGCAACAATAGATAGGTAATTTTAAAAGTCCATGCAACAAAAAAAATCCTCGATTGATTAAGTTCCTATTAGCTTGCTAATACTTTAACTAATTCTATTGTTTGGGGCCGAGATGTGTGCCAAATTAGAAACCTGGGTCTCACTCTCACCCTCTGCCATAAGGCAAAATAATTGCATGCCTCACTTTGCATCTACAGACACTTAGCCCTGTAATACTTTACAGACTAATTGTATACCTGTCAACTTATATTTTATCACTTGTATTTGATACGTTTTTAAAAATATTTCCAATTGTGTAAGCCCTATACACATTTTGTGTGGCAAAAAAATAAAATATGGCCGATCTCGTCTTGCCCATTTTGACCTTAACCTAACTCTGTCACTGGTAGCAGACAACAATATCACCGTAGATTGCTAATAAAGACAAAGTCGGTGAGATCCTGCACTGCTAGGTATAATAAGTGACAATAAATTTACTGTAGGTCTATTGGGCTGCAGATTGAGATATGTTTACATGTCTTACACATCATCCAAAATATTTTGGCTCTAAAACATAACTTTCATCTATTTGAGCCCTGTGAAACTCAGTGATTAAGGGCTATACAATTAAATGTGACTTGATGCGACACATTCATTTACTATAGCGTTTGTCCTAAGTGAGGTAAAACAAATCCAAGCATGGGGAGAACATGCACCTACGACAGCAACTAGCGAAATTATCATCTGCAGTGTTTTACCATTGTTTTTTCCATTGACTCGGTTTTAAGCAGGAACAGCTGCAAAGAACCAACGGTGGCTCCAAACATGTGGTACCAGAACATGAGACAGTATCCTTGTTGAGTTGCAGGTGGTAGCAGTGCAGACTTGAGCTGGGCAACGTTACTCTTTGCACTTGGAACGGAACTCTCTATGTAGATGTAGTTCCCTGCGGTTCGACAAGAACATGCATCGGATATCAACAAAGTACAGTATACACAAATTCAATTGCAGGCCCAATGCCAATAAAAACAATATAGGCTATGTACCACGACAGCTAAATTTTAAAGTTTTGCAAGATTATAGCAAATGATGCCTGCTGTATTTTTTATCATCAGGTCCAACAGAATTCATTCATTTTTTTAGCTGAGTATCCTCACAAGGGTCACAGGAGTACTGGAGCACGAGCCAGATGACTTCGACTTTGGGTAGGGGACATCTGGATTGACTTGTTGACAGCCAATAGCAGAGACAGACAACCAACCACTCACACACCTATTCCTAAGGACAATATTGGCTTACCAATCAACCAGTGTTAGGAGTACTGCAACAGTGTTTTTCTTTTTAAATCTGTAACATGGTTATCTAATTAATTTGTTTTTCCGCCTCTACAACGCAATTAAAAATGGATGGTGTTGCAATAGACATTGTATCAGAAATTAAGTTTTTAGGGGTCATAATAGACAATAGGGCAGCACGGCGGCGCAGTGGTTAGCGCTTGTGCGGCACAGTTCTAAGGTCTTGGGAACCTCCTGTGTGGGTTCAAATCCAGCTACCGACCTTACTGTGCGGAGTTTGTATGTTCTCCCCGTGCTTGCGTGGGTTTCCTCCGGGCACTCCGGTTTCCTCCCACATTCCAAAGACATGCATGTCAGGTTAATTGGCCGGCCCAAATTGTCCCTATGTGTGAATGAGCGAGTGAGTTGTCTGTCCCTGTGTGCTCTGCGATTGGCTGGCAACCAGTTCAGGGTTTCCCCTGACCACTGCCCGATGATTGCTGGGATGGGCTCCAGCACCCCCGCGACCCTAGTGAGGATAAGCGGTGCAGCTAATGGGATGGGATGGGATGGGATAATAGACAATAAATTAGGTTGGAAAACACACATCAGACACGTACAAACTAAGGTATCTAAAAGCATTTCAATAATTAATAAAGCCAAATTTATTTTAAATTATAATGCATTGTATTTATTATATTGTTCTCTAGTTCTGCCATATTTAAAATTTTGTGCAGAAGTCTGGGGGAATAATTACAAAAGCTCACTACAGCCCCTTTTCATCCTTCAAAAACGTGCAATGAGAACCATACACAGGGTAGGATATCGGGATCATACTAATATTTTATTCATGCAGTCCAAATGATTAAAATTGGATGATTTAATACATTTTTTCACTTATCAACTGTTATTTAAAGTCACCAAAAACATAGTGCCAGAAAACATACAAAAATTAAATGTGAGAGGATGTGAAAAGTAAAGCGACTGAGTGGAAGAAAGAGGAGATCAGAAGGATGATGACTAAAAGGAAGGTTGATGTGTTAGCCTTGAGTGAAACATGGGAGGAATACCAAAGAAAAACCCACCTAGGCACGGGGAGAACATGCAAACTTCACACAGGGAGGTTAGTAGCTAGAATCAAACCCAGTACCTTTTAATTGTGAGTCAGACATGCTAACTAGTCATCTTCAGTGCTTCCCCTACAGATATGAGCATTATCAAAAATCTGACACCATTCGAACAAAAATGTTTTTAACTAAAATTGGAGGTATTGTTATACAGACGCTCCCCTACTTACGAACATTCAAGTTACTAAAAACAATGGATACAAACTTTTTTTCAGGATGTCGAAAAATATCTGGACATTGCTGTAAGTTAGATTTTGTATTGTGCATTTTTTCCGACTACAGGTCAGTACTGTAGTACTTCTTTCTGTCACTACTGGCGTGTGGCGCTGTGAGAGCTCACCCAGCATCCACGACAAAGAAGAAATACTGCTTCCCAGTTCCTGTGTAAACACACTGTACAGAATCTCCAGCACGCTAAGAACTTTGACATGTTCAATGTTTAATATCTCGTGCTCCAATATGGTTGGTGTCAAGTGTAAAGAAGAGGCGAGCCGTTTCTTTTGAAATGAAAGTCGAATAAGAAAGTTTGATGCGGTTGAGTAAATAGTTGGATCGCTTATTTTCGGCCATTCTCTAACACGGAGGAGGACCTCTTGAGGCGCATCTTCCAAAAGTAAGTTAAACCTCATTTTATTCGTTGTTAGAGAGCATATTGTTTCATGAAATGTTTATTTTTTTTGTACAAAACAATACAGGTTACTTATACAAGCCTTAAACAAACTTGTATAAACTTTAATTATAAAAAAAATATAGCACTGAAGGAACTTACGAACAAATTCAACTTATGAACGATTGTCTGGAACCGATCTTGTTTCATAAATAGGGCAGTGTTTGTATGTATTTATACTTAAAAACGATCAAAAAAAAACCCAACGTTCTTACATGTACATTTTTTAAAACCAATAAAATATGAAACTGGAATTCCCTACATTATTTTTCAAATATTCAAAGTTACACATTTTATAGTAGTTTTTTTTTTACCTCCTATGCAATTTGTCCAGCCTAAATTTAATCTAAAAAAAAGCCAACATACAACTTTAAGTAAAATGTTTAGGGTGTAGATTTGTCATGGACAAGGGTGATGTGTCCCACCAGTACGGAGGAATTGTTCTGTCACCATTAATATTCTAAGCAGTGCAGAAAGGGTTAAAATGCATTCCCAACTAAAGGGCTGACAACATGGGATCAACATGATTGGTTTTGCCTTTCCCCTATTTCACGTGGCTGATTACGATTTGGTCCCCACCAATGGCAACACCAAATCCACGTCCTCGTCCAACCTACTTTTACAGCGTCAAAATAACCTTTTCCTGTGGTATGGTCCATCGCAGGCCCGGTGTTGGTCGTCTCTGTTGGACCAGACCCACTGATCCAGTCCAGCTGGTCATCGGCCCCCTGTGTCCAAACACACAGGCCCTCTTCAAAACCGCAAGCAAAAGACGAGATGGCTGATATAGAGAAGGCCAAAAACAAAGCTGTTGAGACTCCACAGGCTTATTTTAAGATATAGACTAACAACTTCTCAATGTTTTTTACCTGGGGGAGGGAAGGATTGTTCGCAGTTGAGAAAGGAGATGTCATCCACAGCTGCAACGCAAACATCGCCCCGAGTGCCTTGATTTAAACTACCAAATATGACCTAAAAAATAAAGATATATTACTCCATTTGTAGCAAGAAACGTAGCAAACACACAAATGAGGTTGAGCAAAAACAACTATGAATATCAAACTTAGCCACATGCTGGTAGTTTTTCGTGATTGAATTTTTGGTAATAATTGCTTGTAAAGCACGTTAGACTTTTTGTGATTAAGGGCTAAAAATAAACATGACTTCTCTTGACTTGACTTGGCTTATTATAGTTTGTTTTCTTCTGTGTGATATGTAGCACGATGCAATACAGTGACATCTGGTGGTCAAATAATGCACACATCCCGTTTAAATTTTTTAAGTAGTAGTCCAGGTGATGCTGGGCCTAAAAAAATCCAAGCCGACCCAACTAGTGCCAGCAGATTTTAAAGGCCTACCAATTTACTTGATTTGAGTGACTGAGAGCGAAGAAAACAAAAATGTTCATATTCTATTTGTGAGGAACAGGATGGGCTTTTCTTTCGCCCCTTCACCGTGCTACAGAAAAAAACAATGACAACAACAATGACGAGTGGATAGTTTAAAAAAAGGAAACTCGTCCGCACATCTCTTCAACCCTTACGGTGAGCTCTAGATCCTTCCAAGTATGTGTACTGTTCATCCTGTATACCTCAAACTGTTCACCAACCCACCCCAAGAACACAATTGTGAAGTTCGCTAATGGCATCCCCTTGATGAGCCTCGTCTCTGATGGGGATGAGACGGCAAACAGGAAGGAAGTGGAGACCCTGGCGAAGTGGTGATCGAAAAACAAACTAATACTCAACACCACAAAATTCAAGGAAGTCACACTTGACTTCAGGAGTGTTGGCACAAACCCAGCCCCACTCAACCTTTTGGCGTGCACATTTCCGACAACATCTCCTGTCTGCTCAAACCAGGGCTGTGTTACGGAAGGCCCAGCAGCCACTCTACGTCCAGAGGGTTCACAGGAGGAACAAGGTGGAACAGAAGCTGCTGGTGTCCTTCTACAAAGCCACAATGGAAAGCATTCTGGCATACGACATCATCACCGTGTGGTGTGCTGGGCATGGCAGGGGACAGGAAAAACATACAGTGAGTAATAAACACAGCCAGAAAGATCATCGGCTGCTCTCTTCCTGGTCGAGAAGACATTGCCTGCTTGCGATACCGTAGCAGAGCCATTAACATTGTCTGAGAGAGCTATTAAAGATATTAATCTACTATTGACTAAAGTAATCAGTCTTAATGCAAATTTGTAGTTTTAATAACGCTGTACAGACGGGGGAGGGAGAAGTGGTACGTTCCTATCCAAGTCCCCCTCACAATGTTTGCAGGAAGCGGAACCGTTTTTATTCTGGGTTTCGCGCATGCGTAGAATGTATCATGACGTCACACATACGTCTTTTCCTTACATACAACGAAAATACCTGAATTATTTGTGTGTATAAAAATCAGACTATGTGTGCGTATTTTAATGATTACTCATACATTCATAATGGAAAAATAGAAAACAGAAATAAGAGAAAACAAGTTAAATGCGAGTTAATTTCATCAGGAGTATTTGTAACATGCTTGGGGTTGTCCATCGATTCGATGATCACCATCTTCTTTTATTTGTGAGCCTGCTGATGTTTGAACAGTCCGATCCTGGATCCACAGATGTGGTTACAGACAGAGCATGTGATGGGGGTGCTGGAGGGAGCAGGGGTGGCCTGGCGAGCATGTCTCTTTGCACGCTTCGCTGCACGGTAAGCAGGGGGAGCGCCAGAGGTCTCGGCAGGAAGCAAGTTCCTCCAGTGAGGATGGGTTTATCCGACGTCTCTTGAGGATGTTCTTCATCTGGTCTTTGAACCGCTTCTTCTGCCCACCAGCACTGCGTTGGCCTAGATGTAACTGACCATAGAGGATACGGCGTGGCAGTCTGTGGCTGGGCATTCGAACAACATGCCCAGCCACCTGAGTTGGCGTTGGGCCATAATGGACTCCCTGCTGCAGCTGCCTGCCCTCTCCAACACCTTTGTGTGCGGCACTCTGTCCCTCCATGTGATGCCAAGAATCTTCTGAAGACATCTTACATGGAAGGTCTCCAGGCTCTTCAGATGTCGGCTGTAGATAGTCCATGCCTCACATCCATACAGTAATGTAGTGATGCATACAGCTCTGTAGACCAGCATTTTGGTGTGGAGTCTAAGGTTGTTGTTTTGAAAGACCCTTCTCCTTAGTCGACCGAAAGATGCTGATGCTTGCTTGAGACGGCTCTGGATCTCATCATCCAATGAGCAGGTGTCAGACACTATGCTCCCCAGATATTTGAAGGTGGGCACCATGAGCAGGTGTTGCCCTGCTGCTGTGAGGATTATTGGGTTTGGTGGGTGGTCAGCACTGGACTGACAGAGTACCTCTGTCTTCTGGGTGTTGATCGTCAGTCCCATTCTGGTGTATGCAGTTACAGCTGCCGAGAGAATGTTTTGCAGAGCCTCCGGTGTATGGGCAACCAGGGCACAGTCATCAGCATACTGTAGCTCATTGATGGTCTCTGAGGTCAGCTTGGTAGTTGCCTGTAGCCTCCTGATGTTAAACAGGTTACCATAAACCTTGAAGTTGATGGTAACTCCAGCCTGCTTCTCCATCCTTCTACGTAGCAGTGTTGTAACACAGACAAGGAAGATGTTGAAGAGAACTGGAGCCAGCACACAGCCTTGCCTCACTCCAGTTTCCACGCCAAAGGGCTCTGAGCTGTGTCTTCCAACTACCACTTTGGCCGTTATCCCTGAATGGAACTGTGCAAGAATGAGAGAAACTTGGGTGGACACCCAAATCTCTTCAAGACTTGCCACTGTAGGTCCCTGTTTGCTGTGTCAAATGCCTTTGAAATATCGACAAAGGCAATGAACAAGTCCTTGTGCTGCTCCCGGCATTTCTCTTGGAGCTGACGTGTCACAAAGATCATGTCGACTGTTCCCCTGTCCTTTCGAAAACCACACTGTGACTCTGGGATGACGCGTTCCGATATTGTGGGGATGAATCTGCGCAGCATGACCTTGGCAAGGACCTTGGCAAGGACCTTTCCAGCAGTGGCCAACAAAGAGATACCCCTAGTGTTGGAGCAGATGGATTTATCTCCTTTATTCTTGAAGATGGTCACAATGTTGGCAACTTTCCACAGTTGCGGGACACACTCTCGTCTCCACACCTCTGAAATGTAGTGAAACAGTGTCCGTGTACAGAGGTAGCCTCCTACCTTGAGAAGTTCAGCTGGGATGTTGTCAGGTCCAGGGGATTTATTGTTTTTCAGGGTTTTGACTGCATACAGAATTTCATTGAAAGTTGGCGGGAGGTCGAGGTCTGGCAATGTAGGATGTTCAGGGAGCTCTGCAAAAACAGTTAGGTCCACTGGGGTGGGCTGGTTGAGCAGGGTGTTGAAATGCTCAGCCCACCGCTCAACTATCATAGCCTGATCCTTGATTAGAGATGTTCCATCAGCAGATCAAACAGGTGCCAGGGAGCAGTTTCTGGGGCCATAGATGGTTTTTACTGCATCTTAGAAACTGTGCATATTGCTTCTATCAGCGTGAGACTGGCGTTCATTGGCTTTTGAGATCCACCACTCATCTTGCAGTTTTCTGAGAGTTGTCTGGGCCTCGGAACGAAGGGCTTGCTATAGCTTTTTATGGAATTGAGATTGTGGGTTGTTCAGGGTGGCTCTGTGCGCCTTCTGCATTCTGTCCAGGAGGGTTGAGATCTGTCCGGCCATCTGGTCAAACCAGTCCTGGTGTTTTTTGGTTTTAAAACCGATGGTTTGGGCTGCAGTGTCAAAAAGGGTGGTAGATATATAGGTCCACTTCTCATCCATCCCAGCCTCTGAGATGACCAGCTGCTCAATGTCCGCCAGCCTCTCCGCTAGGGAGCAACGGAAGTTGTCAAGGTTGTCGCTACTGGAGAGTTTGGCACAGTTGAATGTTTTCCTCTTTGAACCACCCTGACGTGCTACGGGCCGGACATGCATTCTGACCTTTGTCAGAATCATGCGGTGGTCGGTCCAGCAGTCTGCCCCACGCATAGCTCTTGTAATGAGCACGTACTTCAGGTCAGCCCTCCTCACGATCGCGTAGTCGATCAGGTGCCAGTGTTTGGACCTGGGATGCATCCAGGATGCCTTGTATTTATTCTTTTGTTGGTGTTTGTGATGGTAAGGTTATGCTCCGCGCACAGACTTAGAAGTCTCATGCCATTAGAATTAACTTTTCCAATGCCATGGGCACCAATCACACCATTCCAGTTTTGCAAGTTCTTTCCGACTCTTGCATTGAAATCACCAAGCAGCATGATTTTGTCATTCCTCGGGAGGTGACTGAGGATGTCATCGAGTGCCTGGTAGAAGCTATCCTTCTCTTCAATCATTCGATGGCAGTGTTGGTGCATAGGCACTAACTAACGTGACATGTCTGCATTTTGCAAGTGGGATGCGAAGAGTCATTAGTCTTTCACTGAAACCCACTGGTGACTCTGTGAGCTTCAGCAGTAGGGTGTTCTTAATTGCAAAACCAACTCCGTGAAGATGGTGTCCGCCCATGGGGTATCCCTTCCAAAAGAATGTATAACCCTCTCCCTCTTCATTGAGTGAGCCTTCCCCAAGGAGTCTGGTCTCGCTGAGCGCTGCCACATCCACATTATAGCGCTTCAGCTCGTTGGCAATGAGTGCTGTTCTGCGCTGTGGTCTGTCCAGACTGGTATCCAGGAGTGTCCTTATGTTCCATGCTGCAACTCTAAATGCTATTGTTTTTCTACCGCATAGTGGAACGTCCCGACAGGCGCGGTTTCCTGTCCGGGTACTGTGCTGAGTGGGCAATTTTTAGGCCACCTTTTCTAGGCCTTTCCCCAATTGGGGTGAGCAGTGCGGCCACTAAATAGTGCTGCTCAGACGCACAGGGGTCTGCCGGAAACAGCTGCCACTCAATCCCAGCTGCTAACGACCCTTGCCCGGTGCCGCTGACGTGCAGAGGTCCAGCTAAGAGCTTCCAGCTCATTCAAACCTGCTCCCGTCACTGGATACTGCATCGCCGCCAGACTTTTGTGGTCGGAGACTCAGGTAGAAGAGGATACCTGCGCAATGATGGTTTTTAAAGTGGTGTAAGGGGTGCGCTTTCCCTAACGCCACTATCTTGATTGTAAAGAAGATGGTTCCAGTGGCAAGGGAGACCCTAGACGACCGGCATCTTCCTACAACTGCAGGCGGCTGCCGGGATCCAGGTCTGTGGGAAACCGCCTCAAAGCGTGCCGCCACCAGCTTTTGGGATCACTCTTAGTCTGGACTCTACCCTTCGACCTGTTCGGCTTGGGTAACCCTGCCAGGAGTACGAGACTCCCGCCGACATAGCTCTAGGGGTCATGGAGACGCACAAAGTGCCTCACCACGATAAGGTGGTGATCCGTCGGGACACATTTAGCAGCAGTGTAACATAGGACACAGAGAAACACACAAATTACTAAATATAATCTACTTTACATTTCAGTGAACAAGAAAAACCTACAGTGAGTAATAAACACAGCCCGAATGATCATCGGCTGCTCTCTTCCTGGTCTAGAAGACATTGCCTGCTTGCGATACCGTAGCAGAGGCATTAACATTATCAAAGACAGTTCCGATCCCGGCCTCCACCACTTTGACCTGTTGCCTTCTGGTAAGCACTACAGGTCGCTAAAAACTAGAACAAAAAGGCTCAGAGACAGCTTCTTCCCCAGGGCCATCACCACCCTAAAAGGGCACAAAAACTCTGAAAACATATTTTGCGACTTATTTATAGTATATAATAGTATACAATAAAGTATAATATATATATATATATATATATATATATATATATATATATATATATATATATATATATATAATGCACTAATCTTTTTCATTGCATTATTATTATTATTATTATTATTATTATTATTATTATTATTACTTGGGCCAGTTTTTCTAAGGACTATGCTGTAATTAATATTTTTTTTTATCTCATCTATTTTGATTATGATTGATTTTGTTCTCTTCCAAGTCTTTATCACACATTTTACCCTGGAGTTCCGTGTCCATTCTTGTTGCATAAAATGTTTCACAACGTTGATATCAATGACAATAAAGACAATTCCACTGTCACATAAAAAAAACAAAAAACACGTGCTTGTTTAAAACCAGAAGTGACAAACCCTTACCGAAACTGAAATCTTATGTGATATTCTGAGACTTAGTCTTGCTTAGGAAAAAAGCAGTTGGAAACTACAAAACTGGCCTCAAGTCACGATTGTTGTTGTAGTTTAAATAAAAAAAAATGGTAGGCGTATTTAAGGTATGAAAAGGGGTAGTCTACTGCGTAAAGTGGTATTGTTGGTGAGCATGGGCGGGACCAGCCAGTTTTTTGGGTGCTCAAGAACTGCCAAATTTAAACCAAGCACACCCCCCAAAATTATAGCATTTACAAAAGTCTCTTTTTCTTATTAAATGACAACATAGGCTAAAATATGATGGGAAAAAAAAACGCTAGATTCAAATTTTAAAAAAAGTAAAACAAAACAAAAATGTGAACAAGGCAGTGTCGGATATACTCCACCGACTTAAAATGGTCAATTTCATTCCTATCACCGCATTGTAGTATTTCAAAAGTAGTATTTTTGTAATATTTTCTATCGTAGAATTTTCGTAGCATTTCTGTAGTCACAATTTTGTCGTATCAATGTAGTGTTTTTGTAGTGTTTCCTTATTTGTATTTTTTTAGTATTTCTATCGTATAATTTTTGTAGTATATCTGTAGTGTGTTTGTACTATTACTGGAGTGTTTTTGTGGTATTTTTGCAGTATTTCTACAGTAATATTTCTGTAGTATTTCCATAGTATTTTTTTGGTAGTATTTCTGTTGTAATATTTATGTAGCAATATTTTTGTATTACAGTGTTACTCTAGTGGTATGGTTTTAGTATTTCTGTACAAACATTTTTGTATTAGTATCTTTGTTTCTGTTGTAATATTTTTGTAATAGTATTTTTTTTTTGTACCATAGTATTGTGAAGTAATAACTTTTTTAGTGTTTTTATAGTTTTTATTTTTAATTAGAATGAAGACAAAATAATTTGTTAGACTCTGTTTTAGTTTTGTCCTATTTAGTTTTGTAGTAATTTTGTATTATTATTTCTTATTATTTGTAATATTTTTCGAAGACAAACAATGGCCAATGGGGACAGTGTTGGCACACCTAAAATGTTTTATTAGCTCAGAAGGTATAGGGCTCGTCTTGGGATCAAGAGGTCGCAGGTTCGGTTTCCGGCTCCTCCGTGTTATATGTCGAAGTGTCCCTGGGCAAGACGCTGACTCCCTAATGCCCCCGATAGCAGGAAGTTGCCTTTCATGGCTGACGCTGCTATCGGTTAGTTAGTGTGTAACGGAATAAGTGTGGAGCACATTGTAAAGCGCTTTGGGATGTCTTCATTGACTTGAAAAGCGGTATATAAATGCAGCCCATTTACATTTATCACCAGTACTATATTTCCCATAATATTTATATTTTTATCATATTTGGAAACTTTCTGTTTGGGGGCCGTTATCAGGGTGCTCAGCCCCTCCAAAGCTATAAATCAGTGAGTATGTTCATGCCTTTTAAATATTTGCTTTAAATTAGATAAATAAATGGAGAATTCCTAACTGAAAACCTTTGAAAGTCAGGACAACAACCGTGTATATAATGGGCACCTCAAAAGATTGCATGTGAGATCCCAGAGGCAGAGATTCTTGCGTCCAGTGCTTGACAGTTTTGCGGCTGCGTGACCACAAGATTGCTTCACTTCCACCATTTTGCCACATCAGCACTCTGAGCGAGCCTTCGCACTCTGCACTGATGTGGAAGTGAAACCTACAGGGGGGAACAAAGGAAGGAAGAAGTGTTGGATTTGTAAAGGGAGCTCTGGGAGGGTTAAGCAACGTATCGAGTTCCGTGCCACACAAACATTGAACAACATGGAAGACAGCGAACGTACGAAATTTGACAGTAGGGCGAAGAGGGCGGGAGACGGGGGCTCCGGAGTCTGGCCTCGCTCAACAATGTCCCTGGACTTGAACTGACACTCATATAAAAACCTGTTAAGCCAGAAAAATAAGGTCTGACTCAGAGCGTTCAAAATCAAAAGTGTACCGTATTTTCCGCACTATAAGGCGCACCTAAAAGTTTTAATTTTTTTCAAAAGCTGACCATGTGCCTTATAATACAGTGCGCCTTATATATGGCTCAATATTAAATCGCAAGGTCTCGCAACTTACACAACAGCCGCCGACTCGATTTTCCCCCGAACGTGGAGTAGTCCGCGGTGTATGCTGGGATTTATATAACGGCGTTTCATTGGCTAACCAATGTGTCAATCATCATTTGAATCGATCGCTATTGGCTAAAGTTATTCGGAGCCTCGGATAGGCTAGAGGGCCGAAACAAACCCTGCAATTGGCCGAAAAAGATGTGTCAATCATCAGTTAAATCGATCGCTATTGGCTGAAGTTATTCGGAGCCTCGGATAAGCTAGAGGGCCAAAATAAACCCTGCAATTGGCCGAAAAAAATGTGTCAATCATCAGTTAAATCGATCGCTATTGGCTGAAGTTATTCAGAGCCTCGGGTAGGCTAGAGGGCCAAAACAAACCCTGCAATTGGCCGAAAAAGATGACTGAATAGCAAGCTTGCTAAACTACGCCATAAAGAAACATGTCTCATTAGTCTGTATTTGTAAATATTTTACTCTCCTGGATTAATTACACTCACGGTTGTAAGAAGACCATGGTTGCGTATCATTATTGAACGTGAGAACTTAGGTGAGCTATGCGGCTTTATACTTTCCCGGTATCTTGTTTTAGAACGATCTTGATGTTGCTGTGATGAGTTGAGTGAATTAAACTCAATTCCAAGTGTTTATTGTCATATGCACAGTAAAGTTGCGAGCGAAAAAGAAAATAGAAACTAAGGAATGGTTGGCATTTCTTGAATCCCAAGACTTTAACCTTCCGAATGATATTTGAAATGATGCATTTGAGTGACATCGTACGGACACCGCATCCGCACGTGTCTACGACACGTATTTGCTTCTTTGCAAGCTTTGGGAATGTTAAGGGGGTAATACGTTTGACTGAACTATCTGACTGTTTTGTCGACGTTCCCATTGTAGCGCCTTATAATCCGGTGCGCCTTATCTATGGAAGATATAGGACCAAAAACTATTTTTTGGGGGTGCGCCCTATAAACCGGTGCGCCCTATAGTGCGGAAAATACGGTAATTGTAATTCCACGGCACGGGAGGTCCGACCTGTGTGCGTGGTGTGATCTGTGGGCGGCCAAGCGCCCCCGCCGGCCTTCTGCCTCCGCCACTTTCGCTGTACGTGACCCGGGTCCGTCCAGCCACATTGTCCACTTTCAAATGTGCACGGGCCTGCAAAGTGCAAGAGCGGAGTGTGAGCATGCGTATCAAAAACTATCATATTTTATACCTGGTTGTTCTTTTGAAAAAGAAAAAGAAAATAAATTGGGCATTTTATTCAACCAAAAAATACAAATACAAGATTAAGAAAGTACGATATTAAATGCCTAACCTTTTCAGATAATTTAAATTATTATCTATGTTATATATTTTTTTCATAATGGAGGATTACCTATCTATCAATGGTTTTATTCAAAAGAAGCAGATCATAGACTTAATTTATAAGTTAAAATGATAAAACATTGCTTCTGTTACATTTTATATATGACTTGCTTGTTCTGTCAGTCAAATAATGAATAAGATATAGGTTTCTTTCATCGTAAATCGGTGCCTCACCAGATACAAACGTGACCGCACATCATTGCCTCAGGGATGCCAGACCCGATGCCCGAGTGACTAATTAGGAAGAACGGGAGATTTCCGGAAGGGCCGGTGTTGTGCCTAAATCCGACCCATCTGCAAAAGCTGATTCCCCTTCACTTTAACCATGCTTCTCAGTCACTTTATAAGAGTTTAGTGTAAAGCCTAATAATCTGTTGGGAAGGCATATGCAATCTTGATTTCAATTTACTTATACTAAAAAAACAGGAAAATATGTTTTCGTCTATATCAGAATATTTATACAATTTTTTCTTTGAATTGAAATGGTTAAGTGTTTTCTGTTAACTTATCAACATTTACCTGAATTTATCCCCAATAAAAATGCATCATAAAAGCTTGTTGCTGTTCCTTTCATTTAAATTCCTCCTCCAAAGCTTAAGTGGGTCAGCTTTGGGTAGAAAACTCCTGCACTGAAATAGGGGCCAATTCCTTGCCATTACCCCTATTTAAGGACCACTATTCTAAAAAAACATATACCTAAGTACAAATTTAAATCAAAACCCTTGCCTTACATGGTTTATTCTTGCCAAAAACAAATATTTTTAAACAACAGCACACAATTTACTCAATTGTTTCTACACTTGTGAAGGACAGCGCTTGTGTTTGAAAATGCGAAATTGAATTCACAATTGAAATCAAACTTGTCTGTGTGTTGACATTGTTATTCAGGAATTGAAAAAAGTACGCATCATGCAGCCTACCACAGCTATCTTCGTCCTCCCCCTGGGCACAATCAGGATGGTAATCGCACTCTAAGGCAGAAGGGATGCACGTGTGTCCATCTGAACGCCAACAATAGAACTCATCATCCTGAAAGTTGACAAGTGCAAATACATTTACATGCCTTATTATGTTAAAGCCGTTATATGCAGAGTCAACCCACCTGACACGGATTCGTGGTTGGAAAGGGAGTAATGGTTGAGGTCGGAGGGTCCGAAGTGGGCGTCGTGTTAGGCAGTGGGCTGTTGTCGGGGTCGAAAGTACATTCTTTGGAGAAGGACATGTCATCTATTGCAACTTGTCCCCTGTCTCCACTGCCTTCCTCGTACCTCAAAACGACCTAAAGCAGGAATATTGTATTCATTTACAACATTTTGGTCACGTTGAGACCAGAGTCACCTTTCCAAAAAGTTCAGTAGGCTTCAATATTGAGGTGCTGAGCTTAGCTTTAATTGTTCCTGATTAAAGTCCCAACTAACCTTTGTTCCTGACATCAGTGGCGGGTCGTGCATTTCACAACTAAGCCTTCAGGAGGCTGAAATTATCCAACCAATTCAACCCTCAATAACTCTTTTATAGCTATAAAACATATACTGCGTCTACAGCAACACTTATAAATCTTTCAATGGTAACCTCATAATATTGCAATATTATTTAGAAATATAGCCACGTTGCCCCAAGCAAAAATCCCTTTTTATTTGTTCACAAATTCCATCACCATTTCTTTCCTCTAGATTTCAATTACTTGACCACATTTCTTGGTAGGGTCCATTGTGCCCACCAATGTTGTTGAGCACCATTTCATTGGTTACATGGGCTATGTAGCTGATGCTTTAAAGTTACTTGTAGTATTGCATCTACATGGCCCGGATTTTACTCATCCTTCAGTTACCGCCCTTTAGCTAATCATAGTGAGTGAAACCAGGCCCGTTTCTCAAGGCCCTGCTAGCAGGCGCTGACCCCACCAACTCGAAACTTGATTGGCTAAACCAACAGCTTTATCGAACACTGATGTTATTTCCATGGCCTTCAGAAGTCTCTCTTAGGGCCTCTCCGCAGATTATTGACCCTGGCAACAAGTAATGGCTGAAATGTGATTCGGAATTATCTAAGTACCCGGGTATCTAAGTATTCATGGACACAATATAATGACCAAAATATAATTTGCATGGGAAACAAACCTGGGTCGCTGTGGTATGAGGGCCGAAACTTAACCACTACATCGTCAGAGAATCTGATTACATACGAAAAGGCAATCGATTTTATCTCATTATCCCACTATTGTTACGGTGCCAGAAAATAATGCTAGGGAACAGGGATAAATAGAAACAACGTCCTGAAAGATATAAATAAAAGCTAAGTCCATTTAATCAATAGATACACCAAAGATATATTTCTCTTGACCTGCTTTTTTGCGTTTATTCATTGCTTTCAGGACGACTTTGTTTTTCCTCCATTCTCAAACATTTGTTTTTGACATCCTCAAGATAGTGTCATAATGACAAAAATTTGAATGCTTTTTCATGTGTAATCTATACAACTGGTTGTCAGGTAATTATGTTTCAGCACTGTCACCGCTGTGGCATGGGCTCAGTTCCCACTGCTTGCAATGTTTCACAATTTTGGTGAGCAACTTTTTTCGACTGATTAATCATTGGAGTAATATATGCCATGCGCAACGAATGCTGATGCTTACTGTAGTTTTAATTCTAAGCCTTTTAGTCCAATGCACCATATATATGAAAAATGTATGACAAAAGACTATTTTTTGAAGGGGGGCCTCATTGTGAGGAAAATACGGTATATAAAAAGCAGTATGGACCATTTAGCAAAAGTTTTATCTGGATATGTGCAATCAATTTTTGTACAAAAAAGTGAGCATGAGAAAACGTAAACGTGGTAATTTGTAGATTCCAATAACTTTAGCTCTAGCATAACTCACCTTAGACTTGACCAAGGTGGAAAAGGTGACCTGCGCATTCTGCCAATTGAAACTGGGGAAAGGCGTCTTGAGCCACAGGACAGCGTCATCTGTACCGGACTGCAACTTCCTGGAATGCACTAAAAGTTTTCCTCGAGTGTTTTGCAGACTGTAGTAGAAGAATCGGATCTACATAGACACACAGTCATGCACAATGCAAATAATTAGAAATGGCTGAATGCATAAGTGACTGAATGTTAAAATTAGTTAATTATTTTACTTTTGCTCCATAGGTCAGTGAATTGATTTGACATCATAAAACGTGAATTGAATTGCTAGAATTATTAAGGGTGGACACCAAATTTGATTGAAAGATTTCACACTAGAGATAATTGGGGATTTAATCCTTAAATGTTTTAAGGGTTTAATCCTTAAATGTTTAAGGATACTTCGAAGTGGAAGTTTACAAGCTCTGGTGACTTTCCCCAACCTTTATGATTTGTTTCAAATAACACATCAGGTAAAATTTACCTGGATTGCTATAAAATAGCCAATGATTTCCAACTGAACCCACCATGCAATTTGAAGTAGGAAGTAACGTTTTGGAGAAAACCTCTGTTATCTGCCCTTCTTCCATGTGGTGGGTCCCTGGAGTTATATAGTGACCTGAGAAAATTATATTTGACAGAAACATGAAAGTCGGTTAGCGTGACACCAAGCCTGATGACAAAACGCTTTTGTGCATGCACGTTCTTCAGTCACCTGCAGCATTGTTGAGCGTGTGATCCCGTGGGGGTCCATCAGCGGGCCAGGCTTCTTGTCCATTTCGTCGGGTCCATCTCGTTCCAGGTTGGCTCAAGTGGCTTTGAGCCCAAGAACAAAGGCCTTGTTCAAAACTGCAGCTCTCTGTCACACCTTGTTGCTCTGCAGTTAAGCATCAGGGACCAAAAGTGCTTGCAAATGACACAAATATTTACAACCCGGCTATTTAGCTGTTATGTACCATGTGCTGATGTGAGCTAGATGATAATATGCATTTTTGTTGTCACTTTCCAAGCATTTAAAGTTGATAGTGCTCGAAAAGTTTCCTTTTGATAGATTTTTTTTGTGTATACTTGAAATGATTAAGTATTTTTTTTTTGTTTTACAATATTTTTTAAATTGAAAGATTTTGGTAAATTTTGAAACAAATGCATTTTATGGTCTATTATTGTTTCACCCTGATCTACGGTACGTGTTCTACAATCTCAGGAACAAAACAAAGTACCAATGCAGCTTTTAACCCTAGCCACCACCTTATTCATCTGTTGTCCTCTGGTTGACACTACTGGTGCCTTAAAACAAAGACTTAGACTTAAACAGATTTAGAGACTATTTCTTCCCCACAGCCATCACTGCACTGAATAAGCGCGCAAAACTGTGAAAACAGATACTGTATCTTATTTGGGACTTGTTGTTGCTGATTATGTTTTTGCATACATTTCATTGCACTATTTTTATAACATGGGCCAGCCTCTAAGCACTACATTGTATTACCCTAAAGAAGAATTGATTAGTATCACCTGTGCCCGCTTGTTGGCGCCAGCCGCTGCGGGCCACCTGATTGGTTCCCTGTCCTTTTTAAGCCCAGTCCTTTCACTCGCCTGTTGTCAGTCGGTCAGCAAACCTCTGTCTCTACAAGGCAAACACTTTGACTCTGACTCCAGTTGGTCCGCTTTTTGCATCCAGTTTCCACCCGTCCCTTCCTGATCTCCCTGTTTGTCTCTGGCCACAACCTATTTTTGACCCCGTCCACGTTTGCTCTAGCGTCCCGGCTTACGACTCGTTTTTTATCCCGACCACGTTTTTGCTCTCCTGTCCCGGCTATCGACTTGTTTTTTCCGTCCTCGACGCCGCCATCTCCCGCTCTGAAAGATCCACTTCTGTATTCCGATCACGATCCGATTGTGTTAGCGGCTTGCTTCCTGCGTCCAGCGAGCACTGGATTGCGGGCGCTGCCCTTCCTCTTTCTATCAATAAACTTGTGGTTAATACTGCGCATTTGGGTCCTGATTCTGTTCTGGTCGTGACATTGACAGTCTTTCATTTTTCCCTTTAAAGTCGTTATTACATGTTCACCCTGTGCCATGTCTAATCCTGTTGCATTCAATGTTTTACCGCAATGATATCAATAACAATGAAGACAATTTCATTTTAATCCATTCCAAGCGCTGTATAGAAAGCATTTGTGTCTATGAACATAATACTTTCTAGATCTTCCAAATGTTTTTACGGGAGGGGGCACCTGGAAATTCCACATTTTTTATGGTTTCATCAGCATAACCAAAAAGAACAAAAACAGTGAAAGGCCTTTTAAACATCTTACCACAATTTCTCTCATCGCTCCAATCCCCACAGTCATCAGCAAAGTCACACAGTTGGTTCTTCTCCACACATGCCTTGTTATTGCAAGTAAACATATTTTCAGGACATACAAGGTTGGGTTCTAGAGAAAAAAAAACATAATTAGTGATCATTCTGTGAACATAGTTAAAAAATGACAATTGTGTCTTAGGCACCTGGCAGCTTGCAGCTTGTGAAGTTAAAGTCATCAACAGCAATGTAGCCTGGCTTGTCAAAAGCGCGGGTGGCTTCAAAAAAGATGGTAAAATCCTGACGCCTCCTACCTAGTGACACCTCACCGTGTTGCCACAAATCAGCACCTCCACCTGACTGCCACCACAGCACAGTTGTGCGGGACCTCTCACTGAGCAACACCCTTAACTCGTCATTGTCTGAAATGGGTTTTTTTATCATAAGGGCAAAAGTTTTAGTCCTTAATGAAGACAGACTGCACCGAGCAGACTTTTAGAACACATTTCTGGTGCTTACCTTCTCCATACATGTTGTAATAGAAATGGAGTGAGCAGGTAATGCTAGTTTGTTTCATGGTGGGACTCTGCAAGGTAGCAGGGCTGATGTGATCCCCGTTGTTTGGGGTAATCGCCATATACCAACCTGGAAAATACAGAGTTTGATGCCAGCAGTGCCAGGTAACTCAGGCAGGTGTTAATAAAGACGATCGTTACGACGTCACAAGGAATTTCCCAATCATATATTTCTAAAAAATATTGATGCTTTCTTCCAGCGATCAGCCAAGTAACTGTAACAATCATCCACATCAATAGTTGCAATTGAGAACCCCTGCTCCAAGGTATCATTCCAATGACAAACCTGTTTGGCCTTCAGTATATAATGTTGCACCAGTAGAAACAATATTGAAATATGTTTTGGTTGCTTTTCCTCACCATGTACCGTTCCGAGTGTGTGGTCAACAGTGGGTCCATTATTCCCAGTTGCATTCCTTCCTCTTTCCCAGTGACCCTGGCCAACGCTGACATCATCCCATTCACAAGTGCCATTTTCAAAATTGCAACCAACAAAAGTCGCAGTTGTTTCATTGTCTGCAACAAAAGAAATCAAAACCTTGAAAATATACCGAGACCTACTTTAGTCAATAAACAAACCGAAGTGTGTACCTTCACAAGGACCTGGCATCAGACTGACATCATCAATGGCGATGAAGCCTCCTTTGTTGGTCTGTGCTTCAATTAACAACTGAACATATTGCAACAGATCAACTTCAACATTGAAACACGAAATGACTGGATAATTTAAGTCTAGTTAACTAGTGACTACCTGAAAAGGTTTGCTCTGTTCCAGATTTTGAGAAAACCTCTTCCAATCCCGACCACTACCGTTGTTTATCTGGGAAATCAGTTCATCCTCCGGCTGGTCTGAATGAATGAGCACTTTCAGGGCCCCGGAGTTACTGCACTCAATCCATGTTGGAAGAAATATACACTGTAAGTATTAAGCTGGGTTTAAAAGTTTTCAGTAAAAACGATATCTTCTCATTAAGTGGGTAAGATGAGAGGTTAAATACATAAACATTATCTTGCTTCTTTTTCAACATGGATTATACAAATGATACCTTAATGGTAAAAAATGTAATTTTTCAGATATCTGTCATTTTTCATGCATTATTTGTGTATCTCTGTGTGTTTATTTTCCATGTACTGAACTGTGACCCAGAGAATGAGTTGTTTTGCACTGGGTGAATCAGGTTTTTGTGCTTTAAGTTTGAGGAAGTCCACGAGGAAACAAGCAAGATAAAGTGCATTTTCAGGAAAGTCAACATGCAGTCGGTCAGAAAAAGGTTGTGTATTTGGTTTTCTGCTGACCTGCTATCCATGTAGTGCCATAGAGTGAAGCAGGCAGTGGATTGTTTGAGTTTGATCCATTCTGATGCTATTTGAACAACATTGGTGCTAGTGTGTGGCGATAAACTTAATAGGAACAGGCCTAAAATCAAACACACAACAATTGTTGTATCAATAAGGCTAATTCCAGCACCTTACAACATTGCATTATTGCATGATAGCACACTCATGCACAAAAAGTTCATTTCGGATGGGGAGGAGGTGACCAAAGGATGTTCTGTACGGTAAATGTAAAGGTTATATCACGAACTTTGTGACTACATTTAATCATCTGTTGCTTCGTTTGATTTTCTTTCTTGCTGCATCAGCAAGCAGATGTTTGAGTCAACCTGACACGCAATAGTTAATATCAATACTGCAAATAAAGAGCGTACAAATCATATTTTGATCAAGTAAAACAGTGTAGAATATACAAAAAAATATAATTTTGTCTGTGTATGATGTAATTTAGTCATTAATTTAAATAGTCGGGATTTACCTTGTGGGGATTCGGTTGTGTGGTCAGTGGGTGGACCCTGGAATCCGCCCCTTGCCAGCACCCAACCGTTTTTATCTTCGGTCATCCTGTTGACCCAGTTGCACGGTCCTGATTCAAAATCACAGTTGACCGCAGGAGAGCAAGCTCCTTTTGTCATAGAAAAATCGTCTAGTTGTACAGTGGAATTTGCGCCTCGTTGGTGGGATGCCCTAAAAACCACCTTGGTAGAGCATAAGGGAGAAAATAATATTTTGTGTTGTGTCTTTCATTTTATTTTTAACGGAATTGATTTACCTCAAATAATCAAAATTTAAGAAAGAGATTTGCGATACAAAGGGGGATGGTCACCAATGGGATGTAGCAGGTATACAATGAGGCATAGTGTGCTTACCAAAATCACAAACATACCAAACTAAAATGGCCCAAATAGTTCACTTCTCCACACACAGGGCAGTATACATTCTGTAGTAAGTTGTGAGACACCACACTACGACTCTATAGTACTTCCAAAATTTAGGGTCTTACATTGTACTTTGTTGGCCAGAATACAGTGACCTCTGCCACCTCCCAGTCCAAAGAAGGAGCCCCAGACCGCTCCCAAAGTGCCTCACCCACTTCCTCACTCCGCACATGGACGGAAAGCTTGTTGGATACCTTCTCTGGGAGCCGGTACCTGTTAGGGATTGGTTATGCGTGAATATTTGAATTACATTTCTATTTTTCAAATAACAAAAAACTTTCACACTGCACTTGAGCATCTTAACATTGATTTTCAGGTCGGTCCGGTAATGAGAGCTGTCTAAGTGATTGGTATTCTACCAAACAAGAAATGTCATCCCCTCTTCTGTGAACAATAAGTAGGCCGTAGCATTGAAGCTCTAGCTGCCTAACGACCATCCCTATGTTACTTTAATTGTAATTTCCTTTCTAAAAAAAAAAAGTGTAAACATTTATTTCTGTCACATTTAACACATGTTTAAGCTTATGAAAACTTGACGAAACTATAAGAAAAAAAAATGGCCAGCATTAAAGCCGGTGGAACTTTTCGTAAACTAATAACTACAAACATTATTGTTGTTCATTAACTGGACGCAAACCAATTGAAATTTTGCTTTATGAATATGTTAAAAGTCATAATTTTGTAAAAATACAGTTTTGAATCTGCTGCAAAGATAAAAAAATGGTACGTGTGTTTAAGATCAAATCGAAATGTGCATTGTTATCTGATAACAAATTACATAAAGTACAAAATAATTTAAAAATAATAATAATAATAATTTTATTAACAAAAACTAGAAAAGTAAGTTACGTCAACTTGGACAAAAATAAATAAATTGCTTGAGTTATGGACAGAAAAAACTTGACTGAACAAAAACAAGTTGACAGAAATTACACTAAAACTGATACTACATTTAAAAACAGTTGATAAAGTGAACACTACAAATTCCTTGTGTCTGTTTTTAACTTAATTATCAGCAAAAATAAATGATTAATCAGTTTATTGACGTGTACTATGCTTTGCGATTTGAGTATCACAGGACTCACCAAAATCGAACACACATCTCCGTAGGTGAATTGATGTCAGATGACAAAAGTTCAGCAATCTCAGGTTGTTCAGAATTCGACATAAACGCTGTCATGTAGTGACCTAAAGAAAATAGTCAAATTGTCCTTAGATAAACCTGATGAGTGAAAGTTGTAGAAAAATGTTCAAACCTGTATCAGGTTTTTTCATCATTTTTTATAGCTGTGATGACCTTTGCTTGCTTATTGCCCCAGTTTTTTGTATTCACTCACCATTCACACTTCCATATGTGTGATCCAGATTGTCTGTTGATCCTCTTTCACGCACCCAACGACCATTGTGACCGACATTGTTCTCAAATCCACACAAGTCAGAATCAAATCCGCACACACCTTAAAAAGAATGCAACCTTAATATACATCAAACATTATATTTTGTGTCAGCATGGTGCAATAGTATGTCACTAATGAGACAATAGAATAGATCACGTAAAAACGCAAAACTTTCACATAAAACCGAATTAGTTCATTACAGATATGAGCGGAAACAAAAACATACGACATTTCTAGTAGCCAAAAATAGATACAAAACACTGATAAAACTGATAAAACCAGAATTAAGTATGCAATTTGTTGAGAAATGGCCATGTCCCCTTACTCTGCTTCTTGCAGGCCCCGTTGCTCACTGTGACAGCATCAAGTGCAATAAAACCCTCACCGTTGCTGTTTCTGTGGCCAGTGAAAATCACCTAGAAGACAAACAAATTATGCTAATCTTTTATTGTAAGAGTCAAAATTTCTGAAGATAGTGTGGACTATGACAGTGTGTATTGGGTGCAGCAGTCAAGTAGCAGAATGCCACTCAAGTACTGTCAGTTGGGAGGAAGTGGCTGTTGACTCCGTTCTCACTGTTATTGCTATATCTTGAAATTGAAATTTTGGAACTTATAAACCATGTTCACTAGCTTAAGCTCATTCCTTTATGTAGGCAATCTTTTTCCCAACAGACAGCTTTAATAACTAAGGTTAAATGTGCAGAGATCCAGACCCTTACCACAAGGCAGGGCTCCTGTAGTAACTGGTGAACCACTTCTGAGCATTAATACTTTTGACTTAAATCTGGGATTTTGTGAGTTGGTGTGAAAAATTCTTAGAACACCTTTTCAATTGGACTAGCATGCCTCCCTTTGGGGTACCATTTCTAGGACTCAAAGCTGAGTTCTACTATCAGTCTATGAGTTAAGGTTAAAGAGTTAAGTTAAAGTCTCTGAATTTCAGTATGCTGTGGGCTACACGCTGCAACAACATTGTGGGACAGGTATACTCTCAGAGGAAGCTCTTGGCATCATCCAGGACATCCCGATGAAGTAGAGTAATAATGAATGAATTAATGCTGGTGAGACAACGTGTCCTAGGAATACCTTCTGATACCCTCCAAAATTGCCTGACAATGGGGCAAAAGTGGGGAATTTGTGGGTTTCAGTGCTCAAAAGACTGCATCTGAAACCAACCCTTTGGATAGATGGGTGAATGGATTGATGGATGGCTGGATGGATGGATGGATGGACCATCTTCTCTGTCCACACTTAAATGCTACCTGCATAATTTCATCCATGTCAATTGTGACTTCTGCGTTGATCCATTCTGGAGTCTGCGTCCCTCTGCGAGTCCACACCAGTGATTTAGAATGTTTCTGTCAAAAAACAAAACATGATTTTAATGGTGTCAGTATTGCAAAGGCTAAACAAAAAAAACTTACAGTCTGAACAAGCAGATCAATGGCAGAAACCGAAGGTCCGAACATGTAATACCAAAACCCAACACAGATATGCGACGTCATATGGTTGATGCCAGCTGAGATACTTGCTGTCTCTCCGTTATCAAATCCAGAGCCATTAATAAGTAGATAAGATCCTTCGAAATAAAAAAAAACACAAGAAAATTATGATTGTTTGTGATGACATAACATGGGAATTATGAGGTAAGATTTAATTATCTCATGATGGAAGCTAATTTTCTACTTTGCTAAAGCACAATGCAGTTTTTGTGGTGGAATATTCTCAAACAAAGAAGACTATTTAGTCAGCCAACTTAAACCACCTAAAGATGCTGGATTGTTGTCTCTGTTATTTTAATCACAGAATAATTTCCTCCTTTATGAATTAACCAGAGCTCAAAAGTAGAAAAAATAATTTCATGTACCGTGGTTATTTCCTACACTGTGGTCATACAGAGGTCCATCCCAAGGCCCATACACCTCCAGTCCTCTGCTGAGGGTCCAGTTGAAATCATCATCAATTTCTTGGAGCCAGTAACACAGATCTGAGACACACATAGGTTGTTTTGAATCAAAACCAGACTCACTCCAAACACTATTTACACTTATACTGAAAACAGGTTTAACGTTTCATCACTATAGCTGTGGCTGTGTCACTGAACCTTGTTCAAAGGTGCAGTGCATGTTATCGTCTGGAGTTGCTGTTGTTGTGGTGGCTGGACTCAGAGTGCTGCTGGGGGCTATTTCATGACAAGACTTGTTTCGAATGATGTGGATATCATCGAGGGAAAAGCTTGAATCTGACGAAGGCGGACTGCTGGCTTGCAGGATAATCTGTTTCAATAGCTTAATCGTTCATGCACAATGTTGCACAGAAATATTAAGATGCCCAAGTAATTCACCTGGTGAGAACCCTCTGCACTATAATCGACCAGATCTTGGATCCAATGTGAATTGATCAATCCATTTGTGGCCCAAATCTGGCGCGGGCCGGTGGTTTCGTTCAGGAGTACAGTCAGTGTGACATCTGATGAAGCTGGAAAATCAGAAAAACATTTTTAGGATTCGATCAGGTTGCGCTGGATTGGTTTTTAAAACGGGTTCATGACAATAATTCATGATTTTATTAGTTCACACAAAAAATGTCATTTCTTGAACACTGTTTATTTTTTAATTATATACTTGTATTTTTCGGTTAATACAGAAGCTATTTTAGCTTGTCTTTGTTACGTATCAAATGGTAAACTAAATTCATGTTTGACCTGTGATCTTTAGTCTCCCGATAGGTGTCCTCTCATAAGGAATACATAGAATTGGTGACCTACAATCATAAGTTGAGCTTACTGTCGGCCATCCAGCCTTCAGAGCGGTGCCAGAACTCAAGACAAGCTTGGTCTACAGCCTCCATCCACTCGCTCTCCAGGTGTGCCACCTTCTCTCTGTCAGACTTGAAGACTCCGTAGAAGACAAAGTGGCCTCAAGCCGCAAAAAGAGGACGGTTTTTCATTAGATAACGAGAACTTTTCATCATCAATCAAAAGTTGTCTAAGCATAAAATGACCATGTATAACGTACATTCGTGTATAACACAACCCCTAATTTTTTAATAGAAATCGGTATTGAATTTTATTTCACTTCACCTATATTGCAGCAGTGAGAGCACTGATTTTTACCCACTGAACTACCGGTGATGTAAATGACATATTACCGTTATCACACCATTTTTAGCTGTTACCAGAGATGAATGCTAATTTAGTAGTACATTTCAAATATTAACAATATTAATACATTGTATTCTCTTCTTCTATTCTATTGTAAGCATTGTAAGTTACAGAAATACGTCAATGTAAAATTGAAAATGCTCAACAAAATTAGCATTCTTCTCTGGTACCGTTACTCAAGGTAATGGGATAATGAGATAAAAGCCAATGCCTTTTGGTATGTTAATTATATAATTGTTAGTCCTGTGGTTATAATCCTGCGCTCTCACTGCTGCGATTGAATTGCAAGTAAAACCTAATTAGACAAATACTGTAAATACGGTACATTTCAAGGTAGAATATTCCGGGGTTTATGAGATTTTATGTTAACCTTACTAAATTAAAATGTACTTGTACTATATTGTATCACTTTTTTAATCTTCTTAATGCTAATGATCTAATGATTCATTTCAATTTTACTTCTACTGCTAACATGCTAAAATCAACTTTTCATTTTTACTGTATTGGCACAGCAATCATTTTGGGGGGAGTTGTAAGAATAAGTGTATACCAAGAGACGTCATCGTAGTGTGGTCTTTTTTGGGGATAAGATAGCCTTTGCTGCTTCCAGAAAGCCAGTCCCAGTTGACTTCGGATTCTGTCGGAACATTGTTCACCCAACCACATAAATCCCTTTCAAAATCACAAAAACCTATGTGAAGAAGAACAAAAAATACGCTAACAATGCTGCGATTGTGTAAATTTACAGTTTGCACAGCGTCCCTTACCTTCTGGAGGACACATGCCATTCTCAAGTGTAATGTCATCAATGGCTATATCTCGTCTTTGCCCATTACCTGCTATTGCTTCAAATATAACCTATCAGGTGACAAAAAATAACAAAAATAGTACCACCAAAGCAGCTTACACCATGTTGTAAATATTTTCGAAATCAATTAGTATTTTCAAGTGTTTAATTACTTCTGCGTAAGCGTTGATCACTTAACGATGTTGACTGATTCCAATATTTTAAATTTTGCTGTTTTGCTTCCTCTCTAAATACTGACCCATTTATTCATATTTTACCTGACAATTATAATATAATAGACCATACTTGTTTAAATAAATAGAAACATAGACTATTTTTACCTGATAAGTGGTATCAGGGCTAAGTAGAGAGACTCTTCCATGCCTCCAATGAGTCCCCTGATCATCGTTTCTGCTCATAAGCTTGACAGGAGTGTCAGAGGTCTGCATGTAAACGTTGAATTGGCCCACAGCGTTTCCCTCCATGTAGTACCAGAACATTAAGCATTCACCGAGAGCAGGGGTGGGTTCCATCAGCATAGTTATCATTTGAACTTTGGAACCCGGTGGGTGTCTCCATAACTGTGCACTGAGATAAAACCCTACAAGGAGGTGCCAGCTCTGGTAAGTAAATTTGGAAAATTTCGTTCTTCGGTTCTAACCGTGCTCTGTTTCTAGAGTATGGTCCGTGTGGGGGCCTGAAGAGTTTGCAGGCTGGGATGTCCCGGTGATTCGACTCCAGCTTAAGTTGGCGGGCGGAACAGGTTGCAGGCCGCAGAGGGAGCCCTGAAAGGTGCATTCACGTTCAGCGGGACATGAGCCATTATCACTATTCGAGATGATGATGTCGTCTATGGAGATGGTTCCTTGCTCACCACCGACAACAGCTTCAATGATGAACTGGTAAAAGCAAAGAAAAAACCTGTCTTGAGCAAAGGTGCTCTCATGCAAGTTTAGTCTAATTGCACAACTTAAGCTTGGGCAGAATAGAGCGGTTCAAATACGAGGTGTTTTGATTTAGGGGCCAGTTTCTGTAGTGCAGAGGTCAACCCATTCACCTAGCACGCGAAATGTCCCTGGTTCGGGACCGGGTGGAAACATTTGTTGGCCTGTAGAAGAATGGGCGCCTCCAGGCTGTACTTGCTCAAGACACACCATGGGAATTGGTGTACCTATGACCCTAGTGGTTAAGGGATTTTACCAACCCAAAACACAAAAACAACCTTGTCAGATATGAGTGCTACCAGACTGTACATGCCCAAGGAGCACCACAGGTAGAAGGGCCTCAACAATGCAGGCAGGTAAGGGATCCGGTTACAGTTGATATTGTAGTAGCTGAATTTAAACTATAATTTTAATTTATTGTTCTAAAATTCCTACCTCCAGTTGTATGACCATTTTCCCCCCTTGATGATTTGAAGTTTTCATTGGCAACATTAGACAAATCATAAAATGTTAAAGTTTAAAAGTAAAGTCCACATTCGTTTTTTTGGACATTTGTTTTTTGGGATCCTTTGTTTATAGTTTTAAATTACTGCAATGCACTACTCTCCGGTCCCCAAAAGTCCAAAATCAAGAGCCTTCAACACTCAGTGGAAATGTTTAAAACTAAGCTTAAAACGCACTTCTATTCTATAGCATATGAATAACCTAGATTTTATGTTGACAATATCTGTTTCTCTGTCTATTATTTGCCCTCATGTAGGCTTTAGATCAGGTGATAGTGTAATAATAGTCTGTGGTTTGCAATAGTCTTTGATCTGTGCAGCCCTTTGAGACTCTTTGTGATTAAGGTCTATACAAATAAACATGACTTGACTTGACTTGACTGGTATAAAATGCTGCAGCGAGGCTTTTAACTAAGACAAGAAAGTTTGATTACATGACCCTGATTTTAGCTAACTTTCATTGGCTCGCTGTTGGCTCAAGATGTGATTTTAAGGTTCTGTTGGTATAATCCAAAATCATGCATGGACTTGCTCCCTCATATCTTTCAGATTTAAATTTCCCCCAATGTTCGGGTCCGGAGCCATCACTCTGAAAATGCTGGTCTACTAGTGATCCCAAGAGCCAGGAAGAGATCCGCAGGTTCGAGAGTGTTCTGCATTGGGGCCCCGGTGCTGTGGAATGCTCTTCCCTCTGGGATTCGATCTGCAACCTCAGTGGAAATGTTTAAATCTAGGCTTACAACACACTTATATTCTATATCATATGAATAACCTATATACTATATTGATAATATCTGTGTATTATTTATTATTGCAACATCCATTGCATCCTGGTCATCCTGGAAGGGGGATTACTTCATGTGCAGTCCCTTCTCAAGGTATCTTCATTTTCCTCATGTTGAGGTTTTTGAGTTTTTCCTTGCCCTCATGTAGGTTTTAAATCAGGGGATGGTGTCATAATAGTGTTTGCAATAATCTATGGTCTGTGCAGCCCTTGTAGACTCTTTGTAATTAAGGGCTACAAAAATAAACATGACTTGACTTGACTTGATTAAAATGATTTATTTATATCAAGGGAGTAGGTTTGGTTTTGGCATTGGTTGGGGCATAACCTAATTTATTTAAATGATCACGTAATATTTGTGGGAACTAAACAATGACTTTTTTAAATTGGTTGAGACATTCCTCTGTCCATGCAAAAACCACACACTTGCTTTATATAACCAGCAAAATAATGACCTACTGATCTGATTATTTCAAAGCGAAATCTCAGCTGCAGTTACATTGTAGAGCAGGGAGATTTGAATAATAACAATACACTATACAAATGTAGCACAATGTATCATACATTTTGGGACAAAATTATTAAAACGTAGGCTATGAAAAATAGGAACCTGTACTGGTCCGAGGCTGGAGAAAGTCAGATCTGCAAATCTCCATTTGTTTCCCTGAGTGCCACTCCTCATCCACACAACGTCCTCTGCATGGCTGGGTCGCTTCACGATGAACAGCAAAGAGCCTGTTTAAAAAAAAATAAAAAAGTATATATATATATATATATATATATATATATATATATATATATATATATATATATATATATATATATATATATATATATATATATATATATATATATATATATATATCTGCTAGCCTCTGGGAAGAGGTACTGCAGTGTGCGGTGCAGGACCACCAGGCTCCGCAATAGTCTAGTCCCCCTGGCCATTAGACTGTTAAATGGTCAATCTAACATATAGTTAACTTAAATCTAAACGGCTGCTAATCTGACTTTTTGCACTACTGGCAGTTTTTTATAGCTTGCCACTCCTTGCACATTGCTCTCTGCACTATTGTAATTACAGCGTTATGTTACAGTGTTACTGTGTACCTGACTTGTTAACCTGACTGCCCATTTTGCACATCTGGTTAGCTACTCTTCTTGCACTATCGGCACTAGGGTAAAATACTATACGTAGCCAAAATACAATACAACTTTATTTATATCTGTACATTCAAGGAAACTGTGGGGGTCAGATGCATCGACATTTCGTTCTGTATACACGTGTACTAGAATGACAATAAAGTAGATCTGAATCTGAATCTGAATCTGAATATATATATATATATATATATATATATATATATATATATATATATATATATATATATATATATATATATATATATATATATATATATATATATATATATATATATATATATATATATATATATATATATAGTATACAGTATTTACTTGCCCCAAATTCAAAAAAGGATGCCTACCGATGCTGTTGCCAAAAATGTGGTAACGGAAGCTCACGCAAATGAGTTGACCCACAGCAAAGCCGACTAATCTTGCTGAAGAAGAGATGTTGATTCCTTTTTGACTGGATATGAGCAAGTATGTCCCTGTGTGGGGGGTGTAAAAAATCAAGTCTATGTAACAGTTTAAGAACAGTAAAGCCTATAGCTCATAATACAAACCGTTGCCTTCGTGGTATTCAAGTCCTCCTCGTTCACGTCGCCAAAGGATGCTGGCGCTGTAGTCGTGGTACCAAGAACAGATGTTGTTTTCAAAATGGCAGGTGAGCTGCTCAGAAGCAGCCGGGACTTCTCCCTGAGCACACTTTTCCAATTTGATGTCATCCAGCATTACATCCGTGGAGTGAAGGAAAGGACAACTGAAGGAAAACTGGAGCTGCAGGAAAACATTGTTTCTGTGAGAAGGTAACTGTAAAACACATCTCATTTTGCTAATACCTTGTACCCTCCAGGCTGATTCCCGATGACATATCGGGCATTCTGCCATCCATCTGTTGAAGTCTCAGTTTGCAGCAATAGGTGAGAAGTTGTCCCTCGAACCAACATTACATCAATAGGTGTAGTTGGATTGGCATTCTTTTCATCATGAATATGGTACCAGAAGCTGAAATTATTTAGGATTAATTGTCATTCATTAAATGTGTTATTACTAAGCTTTATTTCTACCTGAGCTGGCACCCCACAGCTGCCGTTTTGTTAATACCAAATTCCAAAGTTGCCTTAGATGTCAAGGGACAGTTTTCACCATCGATAAACATGACATGCCCTGTTGAAAACAGATGACCAGTTACTATATCCATCTATGCGTGCATCCATTTCCTGCACCGCTTATCCTCACTATGGTCACGGGGGTGCTGGAGCTGTCTTCGTTAAGTGGGTAGGAGACACCCTGAACTGGTTGCCACCCACCTGAACTGGTTGCCACCCAGTTACTGGGCACACAGAGACAGACAATCCACTCACACATCCAAACTTATGGACAATTTGGACCCTCAATCAACTTGACATGCATGATTTTGTAATGTGGGATCAAACCCACACAGGCACCTGGAGAATTACAAACTCTGTACGGGAAGGACAGTAGCTGGAATTTAACCCAGGACCTCTGCACCTCGGGGCTTCTTTGCGCTAACAATAACAAATCTACTTGAGAAATTATAAAACTGAAAGAAAATGACTGTTTATAGTTTAGTAGACACTCAAAATAAGAAGAGATGACATCTTGATATTACTAGGAGAACAGGAGAGAACTGAACAAAAGACCCTCATAATGCGGAATTCCAAAACTGTTCTAAAACCTCTCTTCTGAGCTCTTTCTTTTTTTAAAGTCCTATAGGTGAGGGGTGTCAAACATAGGCCCCCCGAACCAATGCCCAGAGAAGCTCAAGAGAAAAAAATAAGGCGTTTCACATCAAAATATATATATATATATATATATATATATATATATATATATATATATATATATATATATATATATATATATACATATATATATATATATATATATATATATATGTCACCAAGTTAGGCGCCACTTCCCAAAAAACAAAACAAAAAAAACATCCGCTGTGGCTGTATTTGCTGACTACCGATTGTCAACCAGAGGATATTTAGGCTAGCTAAATTCACAAAATCAGGTAAACATTCTCATATAAAAATAACAACCCAAAAAAAACAATTGAAACCTCAAGAAGTTCTTTCTCACTTAAATTAGTATTTGTGTCCTATTTTGTCTCATTTCAGTTTGCATGAGTTTCCCGAGTTAAATAAACTGTACGGGAAATTAAATCAATGTTTCTTTTGGGATTTTTTACGAAATCACAGTTTCGAAACAATAAAAAATATTGAGGAAAAAGAACCCTCAACAATTGTTTTATAATCAAAACCTAATCCTGAATCATAATTTAATCATGAGCCTCTGAACAATCCATAACTATATACCTAAGGCACGTTTTTATACCATTAATTTACGAGTCTGGCCCCTGTGAAAGTAGTTTTTCTACCATGTGGCCCCTAAGCTAAAATGAGTTTACCAACCCTTTCTAAGGTTATAAAAAAGCAGTTTCCTCCTAAAGGGTGTGGAAATCAAAGAACAGCAACCTTATTGGCTGGTAGTGACGATGATGCATACAGTGAAAGACAGTTAAAATAACAACCCACAGTGTAGTAAAATAGTAAAAATACTGGCATCCTTTGCTGGTGTCTACAAAACAGAATAAACGTATTCATGACAAAAACAGGAAAACAGGGCAGCACAGCAGTGCAGTGGTTAGTGTGTGCGCGGCGTGGTTCTGAGGTCATGAACCTTCCTATTTAGAGTTTGCATGTTCTCCCTGTGTCCCGTGGGTTTCCTCCCACATTCCAAAAACATGTATGTCAGGTTAATCGGCCGGTCCAAATTGTCCCTAGGTGTGAATGAGCGAGTGAGTTGTCTGTCTCTGTGTGTCCTGGGACTGCCCACTGCCCACTGCCCGAAAACGGCTGGGATGGGTTTCAGCACCCCCGTGACCCTACTGAGGATAAGGGGTGCAGATAATAAATAAATGAATGAATGACGAAAACAGACTTTACCCCATGGGCTCCCTATGGTATGGTCCATTCCAGGAAGGGAAGTGACATTTGCCCACTGCCTGGTCCATGCGGTTTCAGTAATGCTGTTCCAACCACACAAGTGATCCTCAAAATCGCACGAGCCTTAAATGAGGGAGGTTCACAACTGATTGTTCTGAAAAGTAAGCTTTCCTGATGAAGAATTAAAGAAATGCATGTGGCTTACCACAAAATAACTCATTGGAGCCATCCTCACAATCTTCTTTGACATCACACACAACTCCAGCCGGTAGGCTTTGTCCAGTCGGGCACTTAAACTCTCCACCACAGCAAAACGATGCAGCAACAACATCCACTGTTTTGAAGGATTTTTTATATTGTTTTGTTTGTAAGAGATAATACAGATGGACGGTAAACGTGTTGCTGGAAATTTTGTTAAAATCAACAAACATAGTCAACTTTAAAAATTCTATTTAGTATCTGTTTTGTCACCCACAAGATAAATAATATAACTAGACTAGGGCAGCAACAACAAATCGATGAAATCGTTTATTAAAAGCTCCGGGAACAAATATCATTATCGATTCCTTGTGTCGTGCATATTATGTGCCACCCAGCACATTAATTCAATGCAAAACAGAGTGGAGTTGAGGGGACATGCTTCTAGTAGCACTTTGGTCCGTTTTATAAAAAAAAGAAGTAGTTTCCATATTTGCTATTGTATAGCATACATTTGGATTTATTTTTGTTGATTTTTAAGATATTTGACAAACACTTATATTTGTTTATAGTTGATATTATAGAATGTTCTGTTGTTTTGCACACTATTTTTCTATCTGTCCAAAACTTCATTTGTAGAATAAAGAGGAGGAAATTAAAAATACCTTTTACATTATCAGGCGATTTTATTTAATTTAATCTTGAAAATGCATCATCCATCCATACATTGTCCAACTAATTTTAAATAGCCATGTATGGTGTTTTAAACCAATAATGTCAAATTTCTAGGGAACAGTGTGTGTATTATTTGACGACTAAATGTCACTGTATTGTGTATCACAACTTTAAAAATTGATACATAGCACAAAGAAGAATACAAAGTACAGAGTTTTCTTTTTTAAATGTTATTGTACTATTTTTTCATCACTAAGACACAATTTAGAGAGACATGTGAGGTTTACTTTTAATATTGCCTGCACGGTTAGACAACATGGCCTGTCCTCCCTTCGTGTCTACGTCAAGGTTGCTGTGTAAAGGACACATTTTTGGTGTCTCTTTGATCTTGTGTTATATTTAAATAATTTGTAAATTATTTGAATGTAACAGTCATTCTTTTTGCCAACTTTGTACATCCACTAAAACAACTGACAACTGATAAGGTTTCTTCATTTTCTTCAGCTTGAGGTTTTTGAGTTTTTGTTTGCCCTCATGTTGGTTTCAGATCAGGGGATGGTGTAATAATACAGTAGTCTGAAATAATAGTCTGTGCAATAACCTGTGCAGCCCTTTGAGACTCTTTGTGATTAAGGGCTATACAAGTAAAAATGACTTGACTTGACTTGACATGTGGGCCGTGCGACCTTTCCAATATTACATTAGCCAATTCATTAAAATTTGAAAAACTAACTAGCGTTGCTGGAAAGCCAGCAGAATGTAACGTCATTATGTGAGTTTTTGGATGTCTGATAATTTTGTTTGCCACTTGCAGGATTGATGTTGCTCACCATTATTCCAAGCAAAGCTTAGAAGGAACATTACTTCCAGGCAGTTGAAGATACATCATCCCAGTCAATTTATACGTTGACCCCATATATTATGAATCTTTTGATCATTTCAAATTGTGTATTTTTGTACGGTAAAATACAAATTGTCAATTAAAAGAAAAAAACTCAGCCATGTGAAGAAACTACATAGAGTATAGGAAGAAGATGGGAAGTGAGACTCTGAAATATTGGTTGCAAATTGAATAAAATATGTATTTTTATTGCATTTTAAGTAAAACCATCCGTTGAACAGATGAGGTCTGCAAAATCCCGCACTGCTAGATTTAATAAACAACCCTAAAGTTACTGCAAGTGGGGAAAGAACTAGGCAACCTGAAAGAATCGTCTGTGGTGTTTATTTTTTAAATGAAACAAAATAAAATAAACTCTACATAAAATTACTATTAATTACATTATTTCTTAGATAATTATTTTACATATCCTGGATACACTTCGGTCTTGCAGTGAGTAAATAGATGCCGCGCGTTGTGTTTGTAAGAATTACTATTGCTTAATGACGGGGTGTGCAATCACGAATAAGGGGAGCCTTTGGCTGAGGTTGACAGGTATGATGTATCCTTAACACAGTCAGTGAATATCTCTACTGCATCAAACTGAATACATGTACTTTGTAGTCAATCGCATAAAATCCTTTATAGTCAAATGTATAGAATCCTCTACCTTCTGAAAACATAAAAGCCTCAGAGGAATTTGTATTTTCCTGGAAGTCTTCATAAAACTGAACTCCCTCTGCAACCCGGTTATAGATAAACAGAAACAAAGGGATCCTACCTGTGAGTAGTGCAAATAGAAGCCTCATTTTGTGAAATAAACACGAGGCAAAGTTTAATGTAAAAAGGAATGGCAAGACATCGCAGGACACCGTTATCCAAAGTTAACGTTCCGATGAACTCTGTGTCCTTGCCAGGCGTGAAATTTTTATGACGACGAGCGAAGTATAAGCAGTGAGCTGTAATGGCAGCCCAGTGCATAAAGTCCATGTAAGCTAAGGTAAAGTAAGGTGACTGAATGAACAGTAAAGGTTTGTTTGCTAATTCATAGCAATGAAGTGCTCAACTTTATGCCGGTACTTCCAAGTCCTGCAATTCTCTAATATTTTCCACTAATTAACTGTATGATTAACTGGCGCTTTGTATGAGTCCACATATATATCAATAAATAGTATTTTGTGGAGAAATAGGGTCCAAATCTCAGGTGTCAAGTTTGCACCTTAGCCAGTGACAATACCGATCAAAGGTTTGTGCGTCTTCCTTATGTCACGTATTCCAAAGCACAATCAGAAAGCTTGGTGATAACACTTGAAAGGGAATATTGCAGGCTTTGCACTTATTACAAACACACACCAGACCACACCAGTTTCGAGGAACAACTGTTCATGTTTTAAGCACCTTGCAACAAACTTCAGAAAGGGGGAAGTGAAAATACAAAATGCTATGATAGATGTTCCAGAGTGTTAACTTATGAATGACACGAGACAGGACACAATGTTGCTCCACTCTTGATGCATACGTGTTTTCCTTATCAGCAGCATAGCAATATTGTTTTATTTTTTTCGCTTTTTATAAGACTGCTATACTTATGCAATTGAACGACTATAAACCGACACCACGCCAATGTGGCATTGTAAAGGTTAACAGTAACAAAATACTGTAACTAAAAATTAAAATGGAAATAAAACAAATTTAATGTAACAAAAAAACTGAAAGTCCATTGACAGAATCAACTCTAAGTATAACACAGTTTATGATCGTCAGCAATGTGATTGCCAAGTCAATAAAGTTAAGTGCCATGTTTCCAGGAACAGGGCCTGAAGTTCATACTCTTTCCTTTCCACCCATCTTTCTGAAGCAAATGCCAACTTTAAAACAGAAATGATATTTAGATAGTGGGGCTATTTGCAAAAATATTCTGTGTTTCTAAAAGTGTATCAGGGATGACAAATGCAGGATAAATCTTAAGTAGTAATTTAGAAGCTTGAATTTATTCATTTTTTTCAATGTCCCTTTGTTTTACTAGCACCTTAAAATGACTTTAAATTGTACTTTCAAAGATGCGCTGGTCATACGAGAGTAGATCACTAACAGGAAGTTAGCTGAATCAGTCCAGAGGAAGTTACAATCCTGAGAACAAAACGTTCATGACAGTTCGACTGGAAATAATGCAGCAAATGAAGCCCATGTTGTTCTGGGAAGCAATGTTTTCCACTTTATGTAGGTTACCCATGACATTGCCGAGGAAAAGTACCTGAACATGAGGAAAAAAATGTAATAATTCACCAGAACTGCATGTGGACGTGTGCTTGCAGATTTCTCCAAAAACCTTTTCTTCAGAACTGTACTTTAGGACACACCCATTTTGTATCTTCCTGGGTAAACATGATATTTAAGCAAATAAACAAGGTGGTATTTTGAGATACAACTGTTACGGAAAAGACTGCTCGCATGAAATTTTGCTTTTAACTGTTACACACAGTTGATGTACAAAGACTGTACTTTGGCAGTGTTAATAGATTTAGCTTAGTCTAAGGGTAATTTTTATTTTCGATTCATTCTGCTTTTTATCACTTTTTACCACGTTAGAAGTGTCACACCAAATAAACAAAATCAAAGACCGCATGTTTACAATAAGAACATAGCCCTTAGCTTACTTGCAAAACCGAACAATGATTAAATTGAAGCTAATCTTGTTCAGTCACTTGTGACATGTGTTCCCATGTACATAAAACTTATCTCAATAACCAATTGTTGAATGAATATTGCAATGCATAGAGAAATAGTGTATTTGCATTGCTCCTCTCCACAACACGACTGTTGCTTCTTTTTTTTTTTACTGGGAACTGCTTCTACTTTGTGTTGTGTTGAATCAGTTTCCGGCACCTCTGAGTTAGTTTTGAATCATATCAGCAATGAAGTTCATCCAAAAGTTCACAATGTTTGATGGTTTCCCAAAAACGTGCGGCGAGAAAACTCTCGGGATCTGGTAGAATACCTTCCCCCAGAGGGCACCAAGGGTCCCTCGGCAGATTCTGTATCTGGTCCTAACGGAGAGGAAAGGGTCCCGCTGCCGCTTCTGTAACTAGTCCCTGCAACGAGAAAGTCACTTGGCTGCTTCTTGCGCTGTTTCGGCAGAGACAGATAAGGGCCTTCTGCCGTCCCGCGTTCCAGTGAAGGATTGTCTGCTGCAGCCTCTGATGTCTTATTTGTTTTAGTTTCTTTCTTGTTCATCTGGCATTCGGCCTTTGAGGGGTAGGTAATGTCAGGATCTGGTGCGCCACATTCCCCCAGAGAGTGCCAACCAAGTGTGGAACTGGACACACATGTGCCCAATCACCACTTGACATTGATTACCCTGATTCTTTTATAATTGACTGTTTGGAAAACACAAAGGGTCAGATTATTGCCACTTCCATTCTACCTTCTGTTGCTATGCCTGGTTTGTTATTGGTTTCCTGGTTTGAAATGTTCCTTGTTGGCTTAAGACTTGGTTTGTTTTTATTCATTAATGTTTTTTGTTAATAAATACATTAGTTTATTAATCACACCGGCCTTTGTGTCCGCTTCCACACAACCAAGAAACCCAACTGCAAAAAATATGATGCGCAACACATGGATCTGTATCGAAACTTTAGCCATTAAAGATTAAAATAATTTCTTGTCCAAATGATTTGGTTCGGTGTTCAAAGTCGGTTACCCAAGCACTGAATTGTGACCAATGTGTCATGATTAACACAAACACCTTACACATCATTCCCCCCCCCTCTCGAACCATGAGAGGAAGTGAAGGGTGCAACTTTCTCAATGGAGAAAAAAGGGTTTAGTCCTTGTTAAGAAGTCTTCCTTTTCAACATCACGCTCACAAGTCCGCTGCTTGGAACGCACCGGCCATGTCAGCGGCGTCCTTTAGAAAAATGACTGCCGGGATAAAGCTAGCTGTCGTCGTGCTCTTTGTCCCGATGTCATTGTGCTTGCAAACGGATGGTAAAGTATTCATAATGTTACTGCTTTCTTCCCTCTATGATAGCTATCTAATATTGGAGATGTTGGTCCAGGTTATCCTGAGAGTTAACGTACAAACCGTTTTCTTATTATTGGGTCTAAATGAGTTGGTCTTATCTTGGCATAGGTTATCAATATTGTTTTTCCGTTTTATTTCTAATAGTAACCTAAAACTGCTCAACAATAACTTCTGCCGCTAATGGTACATTAAATGAGTGTGTAGGCAGGAATATTCATGATTTGATGAACATCTGTCTTGATTCAGTAGAGGTTCCTGTGTAGGCATTTACTATCTATCTATCTATCTATCTATCTATCTATCTATCTATCTATCTATCTATCTATCTATCTATCTATCTATCTATCTATCTATCTATCTATCTATCTATCTATCTATCTATCTATCTATCTATCTATCTATCTATCTATCTATCTATCTATCTATCTATCTATCTATCTATCTATCTATCTATCTATCTATCTATCTATCTATCTATCTACCTACCTACCTTGGTCATATCCCTCAAGAGGGGTGACCGACAGCAAGACCAACACATACAATAACAAAGAAAATAAAAGGGGGGAAAAAAAGGCATTTACTAGGTTGATAAAAAATGGTTAAAGAAAATAGAATACATTTTCAAGTCAAGTCACATATATTTGTTTGGCCATAAGCACCGAGAATCTCAAAGCCGCGTACAAGCCCACAGTTTTTCTTTTAAACGTGTATTGATCATTTGATCCATCATTTATTAAAAACATTAATCATGAACTATTTTAATGTTACTTTCTTTACAGTTCTAAGAAAACACAATTTTAAAGCTAATATTTTTTTCTTTTGATCTTTTTCCTTAACATTAACTATACATTCAAACTATAAAGTATGTTATTTCAGTCTAAAAAAGTCCTGTTTTGATAATTGAATCCATCATTTATTCAAAACATTAAGCATGAACTATTTTAATGTTCTTTTCAATGCAGTACATTTCAATGAGGACACAATGTTAAAGGTATAATTTTATTATTTTGATTTATTTTCTCTACTATAAACCTAAATTCCAAAGTACGTTATTTTAGTTTAAGAACAACTTAAATATACTTTTTAAAATATTTAGAATATTTCTGATTTGTGTTCATAGCTAAAATTACAATGCAATATTTGAAGTAGTAATATCTTGATGATTAAGTGATTAAGCGCATAAGTTCTTGTGACATGACTTCAAAATAAAAATACATAAACCGTGCCGCAGTGAATATTTATTATACACATAGAGATCTTGTTTTATCCTTTTGGACTTTTTTATCTTTTTTATTTGTTTTTGTACTGAGGAAAGAAGCCATCCATTCCTGTTGTATTATTGTATGACATTAACGGCCATTCATTCATTCATTCATATTAATTTAACTAAAAAAAATGCAATTCATTTAGTTTTTATCAAGTGCTTTATTTTTGACAATGGTCGTTTTTCCATAATTTTCTTCCCAAAAATTTTACTTATTTGCAGAAATGTTTCTTATCTTTTGTAGTTTTTCATATTTTATAGAGATTTTGTTTTTCTAATTAAATGAGAAACTCTTACTTTAGTATATGTGATATAGAAAATGTATTTATTTGCTTATTTTAAAGTTGGTTTGTAAATACGGAGAAATAGAATATACTGAAAAATAACTAGACTTTAATTATGCAAAATATTCTAAAGGTAAAACATATATTTTTGGGAGAAAATATATATAGAATAACTATTTATTAAATCAGATAAAACAACAAAGGCAATTTTTGTGAAGTAAAACTGAAAAGAGATACAGTTTTATACATGTGTATGATCTGCATGTGTTTCTTTGGGGCTTCCTATTGTGTCCCTGGTGCTTTTTCAAAGATGTTTGATAATGGAAAACGATATGGTTTCTGTAGGAAGACAAGCATTTTATTTTTTGCCGCTCTAAAACTTTTTTGGGGGGGTCCATTATGGCTCTTTAGACATTTTGGGTTGCAAACCCCTGGACTACATTATTTGGAGGTGCAACGAAACCCTCGCGATTTGGCCAATTTTGGCATTTCTTGGACATTTTTACTCGTAAACATGCATCATACTGCTGTTTCTCCTCCCGGTTCAGATTCTCCCTTCACGCTGTATAACAGAGCATTGAGCATGTGCCTAATCAAAAAGTCCTCCCGCTGCCTGGAAGTGCGCTGGACAAGTAGCAATCGCATCTTCGTCACCTCCACCAAAAAGTGCCTGGGTTCGCAAGGCAAAAGTGTGGGCAGCGAAGTCAACGTTTACGACTGTGACGACAAGAGCGACTTGCAAAAGTGGGAGTGCGTGAATGGGACTCTGCTGGCTCTCAAAGGCCAAAAGCCGGAGCTCTACATCCAGCTCAAGTCGGACGGCGGCATTGCGCTTTCCAGGACTATCGGACCTGGAAACAGCTTCACCATTACCGGAACGGCCAATGGCGCCTGCTCCAGGACTCACAGGGGTATGTCCAATTACTGTTGGATATTGAGGTCTGAATGTACCGTATTCTCGATACTATAAGGCACGCTGGCCTACAAGGCGCATGGAATCAATTCTACAGTAAGAGCTACAACATTTACACATGTACAACAGTTGCGTAGTGCTATCATTGATCAGTCAAAACATTGAAGTAGAGGTAAGATCTTGAGCCAGAGCCCGACCTCCAATTTTTTTCTAAATTATCCACCCGTCATTGTTCATTGTTTTCTTTGTCTTAAGGATGTACTTTTGTTGTGGTTTATGGTCTAATTTTCAAAATGACGGACAGCCTTTAAATCCTTCTGCCAACTCCTAAAGAAAATCTGTTAATGTTAAAAAAAGTGTCAGGTGGTAAAGAAATGTAAAATATGTTTTTTTTTTAAAGTCTTGTTAAACTTTTGTTGCAAAAGTTTCACTCGGGCTTGGGTCCGGCTTTAGTACCCGAGGGCCCTTGTCGGGCTGGATTTTGTTATGCCCAGTCTTAAAAACGTCGCAGCAGTAAAAATGTCAACACCTAGCCATTAGACCACTAGTGACATAAATGATTTATAAAAACGCATTATATTTTGCATCATTATCAATCTATTTTTACTGTTCCAGAAATGAAAGTTAGAGATAGGAAAAAACAGAAAATTGTCCTGAGAAATGTTAATAAACACAAAAAAGCACGATGAGGGAAACATCTTTGGTGTATCTAATGGAGGGGACTGTATTCACATTTTTGAGGACAAAATGCCTGTGTTCTCCATTTGCTAAAATTCTTTTCTGGCACCACAAGTAAAAATAGTGTGATCAAATCCAATGTCTTTTCATGGGTCAATTGTACCACCGGTGCTCTAGTGGGTAGGTGTCAGCGATCTGCGTTTGATTCCAGTTTCGTACAATGCTTTGCGTTCATGGAGAGCTATTTTTTTCAATTGGTCAATTATTGTACAAATACGGTAGTATACCTCGAAAAACTATAAATACTGCATGCATTTCCAATCTTATCCACCGTATTTTGCGATAAATAAGGCACACCAAGGTTTGCAGAACACCTTCTAATTTATAGCCAATTTGGGGTTTTTAGGTGCGACTTAAAATCCAGAAAATACAGTAATTTTTGTAGCAGTAGAGCTTTCTAAAATTGTTTATATATTTTCGAGTTAAAATGTAATTTTTCAGTTAAAAAAAATCTTTATTTTTATTGTATTTGCACTCTTTGAATTCTCTATCATTATCTTTAAGCAAGGGTCTCAAACTCGCGCCAGGAGGGCCAATTGCAGCCCGCGAGATGATAGTTTGAGGCCCCTGACTGAATATTAAGAGCCTTCTAGTGGTCATATATATATATATATATATATATATATATTCATTTTTTCTTTTTCCTTTTTTCTCTTCTTTTTCTTTACTTTTTTCTTTTTATTCTTTTTTGCTTTATTTTTATCATTTTGTAAATTTAACATTAAAGTGACAGTAAAACACAATATTTGTCATCCATCAACAGATTAAATATTTACAAGATAATCTTTTTAACTTAAAAACGCATAAGAGCAAAAGTGGTCATGCTTTTTGCCAATTTCTTCTCTCCATTGCAGTGCTGTATTCCATTGACGGGAATGCGTATGGAAAGCCGTGCATGTTCCCCTTCCTGTACAAAGACCGCTGGTTTGGAGACTGTACGGCATTTGACTCTTCTATTAAGCGTCCTTGGTGCGCCATCGGGACCAAATATGAACACGAACAGTGGGGATACTGCCCAACAACATGTGAGTTTAGTGTTTTTACTTTCCCATAATTACATGTACAGCAGTGCCTTGCGACTGGATTACATGAATTTTTTTCAAGATTTGCTTCAATCCGTAAACCCAGATAAGACCAAGAAGCGATTTTGGCATAGCGTTAAACAAACCATAAATTCCGGACTATAAGCTGATACATTTTTCCAACATTGTTGCTCTAAATACGGTGCGACTTGTGATTTTGTCTTTTTCGCGAGGTGGATGGTTGCAAGGGTGTCAGCAGCGCCTTCGACGCGCACCATCCCTTCCGGCAGATAGGGGCCCCACGTTCATGCTAACCGCCCCATCCGGCGGCGAGTCCCCAATGGGTCACCTCAGCTGCCACCTAGTAGCTGGCTTAGAACTGGTGCGGACCAGAAAAAATATCCTCACCTGTAATATCTTTCTGTTAAAGAAATACTTTTTTTCCTGGAACAGAATGCATAATTACTATTAAACATGCATTGTACTTTTTTTAAACAAGTGCATATCAAGTCAGGTCACATTTATTTATGGAGCTCTTTAACACAAAAAGGTCTCAAAGGACTGCACAGGATTACAATTACACCATTACCTGATCTTAAACCAACATGCGCGCCAGGAGAAACTCAGCGTGAGGAAAAAAGAAACCTTGAGAAGGGGCCTCACAAGTGGTTATCCCCCTTCCAGGATGACCAGGGTGGAATAGATTTAGCATTGAGTTACAGTACACAAACATAGTAAACATCAATAAAAGAGAACACTAGGTAACATGTTGAAATCTGTCCGGAAAGTGCATGACACCAACGACGCCCCCAGCCTGTAAACTAGTCCAGAAAGTCCATGACGGCAATGACGCAGCTCCCCATCTCTGCCAGCTGGTCAATGCAGGCGTTGTCATGCTTCAGGTCAGACGCTGGTCCGCTGACTCATCTCAAATCGTCCTTCTCCTTCGTATCCCTACCAGCCAGGCAGTCGGAAAAAGACAGGACAATACAAAATATGAGGTGGGCATCAATCATACGGTTTTGAACAGAAGTGTGTCTTAAGTCTAGATCTAGAAACTCCCACTGAGGTTGCAGATCTTATTTCCGGAGGCAGAGCATTCCATAGCACCGGGGCCCGGATGGAGAACGCTGTCGAGCCTGCCAAGTTCTTGGCTCTCGGAGTCACAAGTAGACCGGCATTTTCCGAGCGGAGGCTCCGTACAGGAACATAGGGGGAAATCAAATCAGAGAGATAAGAGGGTGCAAGTCCATGCAAACATTTTTATGTTAGTAAGAGAACCTTAAAGTCACATCTTAAGTGGACTGGGAGCCAGTGCAAGTTCGCCAATACAGGAGTAATATGCTCAAAACTTTTTGTTTCAGTCAAGAGTCTAGCTGCCGCATTCTGAACCAGCTGCAAACTTTTGATGCTAGACATCGGGAGACCAGAAAGCAATACATTACAGTAATCAAGCCGAGAAGTAATAAACGCATGAATTAGAACCTCTGCATCTGATTGGGACAGCTTCGAACGAGTCTTCGCAATATTACGGAGGTGATAAAAAGCTATTCTTGTAATATTTTTCACGTGTGACTGAAACGACGGATTAAGATCAAATATAACACCTAGATTTTTGACCGAGTCACTATGGGTAATATTACCACTCACGACAATGCGCTGGACCAATAATCAACATTTCATTTTTTTCTGGGTTAAGGCGCAAAAAATTAAGTGACATCCATCTTTGAATCCCAGTGAGGCAAGCCTCCATTTCTACAACTTACCTGTCCAGTTGTCTCCAGTGGCAGATACAGTTGAGTGTCGTCTGCATATCAATGGAAACCAATATTATACTTGGGGATAATGTCACCAAGCGGAAGCCTATAAATACTAAAAAGAAGGGGGCCAAATACAGAGCCCTGTGGAATGCCCCAGGGAACATTAGAGTGTTTAGAAATCAGATTGCCGTATTCAACACATTGCATCCTGTCTGACATATGCAAAAAAATTGGTCCTCACAAAAACGCTGGGTGGAGAAATGACAAATGACAGCAAAGGATACATATGCAAAAAAATGGCGAAAATACAAATACAGACGCTGCCTTACTTACGAACCAGATTCCGGACAATCGTTCATACAGTGGCTTGCGAAACTATTTGGCCCCCTTGAACTTTGTGACCTTTTGCCACATTTCAAACTTCAAACATCAAGATATAAAACTGTAATTTCTTCTGAAGAATCAAGAATAAGTGGGACACAATCATGAAGTGGAACACACTTAATTGGATATTTAAACTTTTTTAACAAATAAAAAACGAAAAAGTGGGTGTGCAAAATTATTCAGCTCCATTGAGTTAATACTTTGTAATGCCACCTTTTGCTGCGATTACAGCTGCAATTCGCTTGGGGTATGTCTCTATTAGTTTTGCACATCGAGAAACTGATATTTTTGCTTATTCCTCCTTGCAAAACAGCTCGAGCCCAGTGAAGTTGGATGGAAAGCGTTTGTGAACAGCAGTTTTCAGTTTTTTCCACGGATTTTCAATTGGATTGAGGTCTGGACTTTGACTTGGCCATTCTAACATCTTGGTGAACCATTCCATTGTAGCTTTTGCTTTATGTTTTGGATCATTGTCTTGTTGGAAGACAAATCTCCGTCCCAGTCTCAGGTCTTTTGCGGACTGTATAAGGTTTTCTTCCAGAATGATCCTGTATTTGGCTCCACCCATTTTCCAATCAATTCTAACCATCTTTCTTGTCCAAGCTGAAAAAAAGCAGGCCTAAAACATGATGCTGCCACCACCATGTTTGTGGGGATGGTGTGTTGAGGGTGTTGAGCTGTGCTGCTTTTACACCAAACATAACGTCTTGCATTGTTGCCAAAAAGTTGGATTTTGGTCTCATCCAACCAGAGCACTTTCTTCCACATGTTTGGTGTGTTTCCCAGGTTCCTTGTGGCCAACTTTAAACACACTTTTATGGATATCTTTAAGAAATGGCTCCCTTCTTGCCACTCTTCCATGTAGGCCAAGTTTGTGCAATATACGACTGATGTCCCATGGACAGATTCTCCCAGCTTGGGTGTAGACCTCTGCACTTCATCCAGAATGATCATGGGCCTCTTGGCTGCATCTATGATCAGTTTTCTCCTTGTATGAGCTGTAAGTTTAGGGGGACGGCCAATCTTGGTAGATTTGCAGTGGTCTGATACTCCTTTCATTTCAATATTATTGCTTGCACAGTGCTCTTTGGGATGTTTAAAGCTTGAAAAATCTTTTTGTATCCAAATCCAGCTTTGAACATCTCGACAACAGAATCTCGGACCTGCCTGGTGTGTTCCTCGTTCTTCATGATGCTCTCTGCGCTTTAAACAGACCTCACAGTGAAGGTGCATTTACACGGAGACTAAATGCAAAAGCAAAATGATTTAACCAGCTCGGTAGCCTAAATGGTAGGGCGCCCGCTCCAAGACTGGGAGGTCGCTGGTTCAAGCCTTGGCCGAGTCATACTTAAGACTTACAACATTGGTACTCATTGCCTCCCTGCTTGGCGCTTGGCATTAAGGGTTGGAATTGGGGGGTTTGGTCACCTAATGACTAAAATGGCTGCGCCCTGTTTGGCTGCGGCTGCATAGGCTCGCTACAGTTTAACTGTACGGGTCAGGTGTATCGACATTTCGTTCTGTGTGCATAGTTACAAAGAATGACAATAAAAGTAAATTCTATTCTATTCTCATCTCATCTCATCTCATCAGCCGTACCGCTTATCCTCATTAGGGTCGCGGGGGGGCTGGAGCCCATCCCAGCCATCTCCGGGCAGTGGGCAGGGGACACCCCGAACTGGTTGCCAGCCAATCGCAGGGCACACAGGGACAGACAACTCATTCGCTCATTCACACCTAGGGACAATTTGGGCCGGCCAATTCACCTGAAATGCATGTTTTTGGAACGTGGGAGGAAACCGGAGTGCCCGGAGGAAACCCACGGAAGCACGGGGAGAACATACAAACTCCGCACAGGAAGTCTGGAGCTGGATTTGAACCCACGACAGGTTCCCATGACATGAACTGTGCCGCACAATCGCTAACCACTGCGCCGCCGTGCTGCCCATTCTATTCTAATTTTATCAAAATAGAAGTGTTGAATCATGACTGTTATCTTAATATATAGGCACAAATATTTATGTTCAAAGAAGCAGCAGATACAACCAATTCCAGCCCACATGTGGGAAATAAATATCCCTTAATTCATAAAATATCTCTTGTCTGTTATTCAATGCTATTACAGAGGGCTACTCTATATGCTGATGTATGAAAACTCCTCCATTTAATTCAACATATTGATAGGGGAGGAATATGGTGTCACGGCAATGCTTGTGTAAAAAGTCCGTAAAAAGGGTTAAAGAATAGTTCCTTGGACCGGTGTCGTGGTTTTTTGTTTATGTTGCTTAAATAAACAATAAATGATAACAACAATTATTGCCAATAATTGTTGTTATCATTTATAGTCACTGTGGCTATGCAGGTGATACAGGTTATTTATTTTTGTCAATCATTTTGCCGTATATTTGGTTATTCATATATTTGTTATATGTTTTAGTGTGTTTATCTTTTTTTTCTTGAAAATTACGCAAAAATACATCCTTAAATGCTTCATATTATGTTCTTTTTTCATTTTTAAAAAATAAAATAGGAAAATCGTTGAAATCAGCAAAAAGATGTTTTACTTTGATTAGTTTTTTGTATTTTCGCAGTGTTATCTTAAACAGCTTCTTGAAACAAAATAACCTACTATATGTATTTCCCTGTACAACCTCATGAGCAGATTTTTTTTTTTAATATATATTAATTATCTGCTGCCACCTACTGATATGGATGAATGTTAAAGTTACCTGGCTGATCACTGTAAGAAAGTCATTGTACTGAACAATGGCATGTTTTTTTTTACAAAGATAAAATTGGGCAAGCTGTTGCAACACACTACTGTGCCCCGGCACGCTGGTTGAAAAACAAGGTTCTCGTTAACAACTAAATGTTATTACGCGGTGTTATTATAGAACATAATTGCTAAGTATACTCTGTGTTTAATATTGGACCACATCTAATTAGATTGCATAGAGTGCCAATTTCTTACTTTGGCCATTATTGTACACTGTTTTTCGTTGTTTTAACTGTTACGTCATTATTGCTAACGGCCAATTATGTTGCCGTTAGGGTTGATCCGTTTTTTTTAACCCTGAAGATTGAATATAAAGGGTGGGCTCAGGAAAGGGCTTCAGAACGGGGAATGGAATTCTCTAATCTTACCGGCTTCTCTTCCTGGTCTCCTTGCAAGCTCAAAATACAATGATGTGTTCTTTCCCTATTTTGAGTGTCTACCAAAGTTTAAACTTTGGAGGAGTAGTACTGCAGAGTTTTTTTTGTTTTTTTTTTATAAAAACACACGACCATTACATTTGCCTGTGTCTGGCTGCATTTCTCTACATTGTTTCATTCCTGTGTTTTTGGTTACTATAGGTTCACGGATTGAATACAATTCTCATTGTATTGATTTATGTCATGTCCAGCTACAGAACACTGGAAGAAGAATCACGAGACAGGAGCTTACTACCAGCTCAACGCTAAGGCGGTTCTGAGTTGGGCGCAGGCTGATGAAAGTTGTAAACAGCAGGGAGCCACCTTGGTCAGTGTCACAGATCGCAACGAACAAACCTTAATTTCAGGTGAGATGCCCTAATAGAAAGTCTATGCACTTAGATCAGGAATGTCAAACATACGGCCTGAATGAAAATTTTCAATAAATGACAACCAAATGCTCATCTCTGGCTGCTCGAGGGCAATGTTGAGTCTGTATAGCGTGGCGAGTTGGTATTGGTGTAAAAATGCATTCACTCAATTGTTAAAATAGACCATTAAACTTTTGTGAATGAATGTGTTGTGTTTAGAATAGAGTCCTTCTCATCTGTGATTATAATATGCAGGGTAGGTTACTAATGTAGGCTGCTCAAGAAAGCATAATTTTGAAAAACAAGGTTAAAACTTTCGAGTTGACATTATTTTACCGACAATCGAGTTGGACATCGCTGACTTAGATTTTAAAAGATACTGTACAGTAGGTGTTGAAATTCAGCATCATGAAATATATCAGCAACTACCATTTAGAGAATCGTATAATACAATGAAACTTTGTTGACTTGAGAACCATACACTAAACATAAAACACTCCTGGGGGTATTGTTTATACATGATCAAAACTAAGACGAGTCCAAATTTACCTTAGAGATATTTGAACATTTTGGAAAACAGTTTTTTTATTAACAAGTCCCTGAAGCATTTGTTACACTGTAAACGAAGGTTTAAAAGAAACATTTCTAAATTGTTTAATAAATGTATGCTTTCAAAAAGTCAGCAATAGGGGATATTTGAGAAAGTTTTGATTCAATTCTGAAACTAATATGTTTTTCTTTTTAGTTCTAATTAGTATCAGCTCAAAACAATTATTTAGTATCATCCTTTAAATATAATCAAAATAGGATATATTAGGTTGATCCTTCGTGTGTTGTAAGTTCTAATTGTACTGTCACGAGGCGCGGTGGCGTGGAAGGTGACCGGACCAGAACGGAGGCAGGAGGCATGAAGGGAGAACTCAAATGCGTTGACGATCCATAGGTTTTATTTAATAAAATAAAAGTCGCCCAATACTCCGAGGCAAAACAGAACAATACAGAGTTCCTCCGGCACGAACTCAACAGGACATGGCATAACAGACTAAAACAGGACAAGGCATAACAGACTAAACAGGACAAGGCATAACAGACCGGGATTGTGAAGAATGAGTATTAATGAACCCGCAACCGCAGAGCCCACAATGCAGCCTTAAATCAGACACAATTAGTGGAAACTGCTTCAGCTGTTGCCCAGAGGGCGGGGCAGACTGGTCACCAAGGCGACCGTGACAGAGCCCCCCTCTTAAGGGACAGCTCCCGAGGTCCCAAAAAAGAAAAAATTACAACCTCACGCCCCGGAATGGTTCGACGCTCACGATTGGGGCAACCCCGCTCCCTCCTCCGAACACGCAGGAACGGGGAGAGACAGGCGCCATCTGCGTCGGGCGGATCGGAATCGGCGCTCGGCAGGGGGGGGTCCGGCGGGCAAGCTGGACAGGGGATAACAGACAGGCAGAACTGACGAGAACAGGACAGGCAAAATCAGAGCAGAATCAGAACAGGTAAACAGGACAGGCAAAATCAGAACAGGCAAAATCAGAACGGGTAAACAGGACAGGCCTCTACAGAAGAGTCGCACTCAGGTCAGGCCTCTACAGAAGAGTCGCACTCAGGTCAGGCCTCTACAGAAGAGTCGCACTCAGGTCAGGCCTCTACAGAAGAGTCGCACTCAGGTCAGGCCGATGCAGAAGAGTCGCACTCAGGTCAGGCCGATGCAGAAGAGTCGCACTCAGGTCAGGCCGATGCAGAAGAGTCGCACTCAGGTCAGGCCGATGCAGAAGAGTCGCACTCAGGTCAGGCCGATGCAGAAGAGTCGCACTCAGGTCAGGCCGATGCAGAAGAGTCGCACTCAGGGGGGTCAGATGCAGAAGAGTCGCACTCAGGGGGGTCAGATGCAGAAGAGTCGCACTCAGGGGGGTCAGATTCAGAAGAGTCGCACTCAGGGGGGTCAGATTCAGAAGAGTCGCACTCAGGGGGGTCAGATTCAGAAGAGTCGCACTCAGGGGGGTCAGATTCAGAAGAGTCGCACTCAGGGGGGTCAGATTCAGAAGAGTCGCACTCAGGGGGGTCAGATTCAGAAGAGTCAGGCTCAGGGGTTCAGGTTCAGAAGTGGCGATTCAGACAGGACAGGCGGAATCAGAACAGGCAAGACATGAGAGGGTCAAAATCAAAACAGACAAGACATGAGAGAGTCAAAATCAGAACAGACAAGACATGAGAGAGTCAAAATCAGAACAGACAAAACAGGAGGAGCGGAGTCGGACTGGCAGGCAGCGGAGTCGGAGTCGGCCCGACGGGCAGCGGAGTCGGAGTCGGGCTGGCACGCAGGGGAGACGGAATAGCAGGCAATCGGCACGGGAGTCGGGCAGGCAGGCATGAGAGTTGAACAGGCAGGCGTCAATTCTTCCCGGGACCCCATTCGAGGCACAGCAAGGGCCACGACGGGCGGGGCCGTGGTTCGAACGGGCAGGGAAGGCCAACTCAGTAGGCGCCTGCCGAACTGCGCTCTCCAGCTCTCCCCAAGTCGCGCTGGGATCGTTCGCTGAGTTCTATTTGTAGGCGGGTTCATTCTGTCACGAGGCGCGGTGGCGTGGAAGGTGACCGGACCAGAACGGAGGCAGGAGGCATGAAGGGAGAACTCAAATGCGTTGACGATCCATAGGTTTTATTTAATAAAATAAAAGTCGCCCAATACTCCGAGGCAAAACAGAACAATACAGAGTTCCTCCGGCACGAACTCAACAGGACATGGCATAACAGACTAAAACAGGACAAGGCATAACAGACCGGGATTGTGAAGAATGAGTATTAATGAACTCGCAACCGCAGAGCCCACAATGCAGCCTTAAATCAGACACACAATTAGTGGAAACTGCTTCAGCTGTTGCCCAGAGGGCGGGGCAGACTGGTCACCAAGGCGACCGTGACATGTACATATGAATACTCATCGAATAAACTATAAAATATACAAACTGAAAGGAAATACTAAATTTTGAAATCATATGAAATTAAATCAATAAAATAAACACTGTACATGCTGGTATTTTTTATTTATTTAGCATGAAAGGACTATTTTGTAAATAAGGTAAATAATTACAATTCAAATATGGATTTTTTTTTAATACAGTAATTTGTCAAACTGGAATAATTTAAAATACACCACATAAAATACACGCAGTCTAGTTTAGAAAATTAAGATATTCAATCATTTCTTGATAATAGCAATTTTGATTCACAAGTTTTATAGGAATTTTCTGGGACATTTTTCAATTGCTTTTCATTTTTGTAAAATCTGCACTTAAAGAAATCTGCAATTATTAAGGTTCTTTCAAAAGTATTGATTGTCACAAACCAGAGTGGACACAAAACTCAATTGCATGCGTTTCTCAGATTTTTTTGAAAGAGAGTGAGATTTTAGGCTTGCTTGATTGCTTGGTTGATCCGAAGAATGGCGGAAAGCGGAATCGAGCAAGGCGGGGATGGCACTTCCGTGTCGGAAGAAGGCAGGCGGGAATGGCACGTCGTTTGACCAGGGCTGGAGATCAAAGGCGATGTCGAGTTCGTAATAGTGGTCGTAGACAGGCGGCAGGCAGAACAGGAGTAGTCAGGTTCAGAAATCGGTCGAAAACGGGGATCAGGCAGAAAACAGGTTTAACAGGGATGGAGTCGGAGGAAAACGCTCACTGAGTGAAAACACAACAGCTCGATAACGATCCGACAAAGTTTGAACAGAAAACAGGGGCTTAAGAAGGGAGTGGCCACCAATCAGCTTGTCCGGGCTGTTGACGCCAATCAAGCTGTCACAGGTGTTCCAAATAGGGCAATCATGACATTGATATCCTTTGAGATGTAGATTTTACAAAAAGTGCATGATTTAGGCATATGAAATTCAAAAGCATTTATGTAACAGACCATAAGATTATTTTTTACAAATTTTAATGAAAAATTTAAAAGAAGGTGGATTATGTGAAAGATTTCACAATTGTTCAATATGTGCACTGCCTTAAGTCGGTGATCAAGCTCCTGCCAAACAAGCTGAAGCGCATTTTGTGTAGCAGTCTCTAGAAGATTACAATATTTTTCTTTTTATATGCAGATATATGTGAGTTAGGGGCAGCATGGCGGCGCAGTGGTTAGCGCGTGTGCGGCACAGTTCTAAGGTCTCGGGAAATCCAGTTACCAGACTTCCTGGGCGGAGTTTGTATGTTCTCCCCGTGCTTGCGTGGGTTTCCTCCGGGCACTCCGGTTTCCTCCCACATTCCAAAGACATGCATTTCAGGTGGATTGGACTGTCCAAATTGTCACTAGGTGTGAATGAGCGAGCGAGTTGTCTGTTCCTGTGTGCCCTGCGATTGGCTGGCAACCAGTACAGGGTGTCCCCTGCCCACTGCCCGATGATTGCTGGGATGGGCTCCAGCACCCCCGCGACCCTACGAAGGATAAGCGGTGCAGCTAATGAGATCAGATGAGATATGTGAGTTAGTATAGGGAAATACATATATTTATCAAAGTAATTAATTATGAATATTCAAAGGATATTAGTTTTTTAACTCTATAATCATCATCTCCTGCATGATGTAACAAACCAATGCTAACTGTCGCCGTTGTCTTTTGGACAAATCGTTATCATGAACAAAGAACTGAGAAGTAAGAACTTAAAAAAAAATAGGAGGACACCTACTCTGATCTTGATTAGTTTTATGCAGCTGTCCTGAGTAGTTCTGGTCATTGATGTCCACTTTGTGTTTCGACAAAGAAAAAAAAGAGGAACAACTAGGGAAAGATCTTCTCACAACATCATTTTCCCTCATCCTTGTTTTTCTAATATACAGCACTTCTTGGAAATGTCAAGAGTAAGCTCTGGATTGGGCTGGTTCTGAACCCAGACCATGGCTGGCAGTGGACAGATAACAAGCCCATGCGATTCCTGAGATGGTCTAGTGGTCAGTATTTGCTTCAGTTAACAGGCTTGGAGCCTTTATTCAAATTTTCCATTATTGCAATAATGATGTTCTTGTTTTAGGATTCCCGCTTCCTTATCCGGGTCACAATTGCGCACTTCTGGATTCGGCTGGGCAGCACACGTGGGAAACATTACCTTGTTCAAAAAGGATAGGTTATATCTGCTACAAACCTGGAGCTCCACCTGTTCCTCCCCAATGTATGCTATCACTTTTTACACAAAATACTAAAAAAAAAATAACCAGGGGCATTTTTTCCCTGTGCTCCATTTGCAAGTATGTTATCTTTATAGTTGTTTTGTGTGCAAATATAAATGCTAGTTTGTTGCTTAAAGGTGGGTTACATTGTTTGAGGTGTCCTTAAACAGTTGAAAGAGGAAAATTTTCTCTATTATGTATGTGTTAATAAGGCCTAACTAAGTTCAAAGAGCCCTTAGAATTTCTTTCCTACTGCGCTTATCTGCTTTTATCTTACGTTTAAAAAGGCTGTACAGGCCTGGAAACACGACAGGTAGGAAAGTTTCATGAAAATCTAGAATTTTTTTCAAAAAGTCTCCTTCAATTACAATCGTTACGGCAGCCCAAACCCCAAAATGATGAAAAAAGAACAGTTTATTCAAGCGGATGTAAGGAGTGCACGTACTTGAACATGCAACATGGAGAGCTTGACAGGAGCTGCAATGATGACACAAGCCAGAAGATGGTTTTAGCAAGTAAGAAGTTCAAAATTCTGTACAGCTCCCTTAACTTTTGGGATTTGACATTGTTTGTGTTGTCAAAATGCTAGCTGAAGTAGTAATGTTATATTTGAAAACAATTATAACAATGTATTCAAACGTGATTTTTGTGGGAAGGGGAACTGGAAAGTGAAATCTAGGAATAGGTCAGTACGATACCAGATATCTGTATGAGTGCCGATACCAGCCTTTTTACCAGTATTGGTACCTGGAGTGACTTTTAGTGGCCAATTGATTATAATGAACCCCAAATTAAAGGTACATTGATTCATTAAAAAAAATATATTGATTTGAATAATAGGGTAAATACATAAATGTATGAACGTGCATCTTTTAAAAAAATACTCGTAATGAAATGTGTTATTATTTATTTACTTTATTATTTATTGCTGCTACGGGTACCCTCCTAAAACCAAAAACGTGAAAGACTGGACAAAAAAATAACAAGAAAAATGGTGCGGCTCGGTCACTTTGAGGGCCTGTAGTTTGTACTCCTCTTTGTGCTTTGTAGCCTTCGTGATTAGTAGCACTACATAATTCAGTGGTCAAACATTACACAGTTTAAAGGAAATTAATTTGTCATTAAATAAACGCCACATTAAGGACATTTATTGTGTTGGGATTGCAAGGTATTTTTTCAAATGGCAGCTGTTTAGTGCAGAGGAAAGAGAATTATGTATTGTATTGGTAACTGGGATCAGTTTTGATGACAACTTAAAATGTGGGTGTTCAGTATTGAAATCAGACATACCCAAGGAGTATATGGCCTGGTATAAACAGCTCATCTATTTCATTTGTGGTCTTTAGATGAGCAAGGATTTTGCGCAAGCCCCTGGATTCCATACAATGGCCACTGCTTCCAACTCCTTCGGACCCCGAAAACCTGGCCTGAGGCACAGAAGAACTGTCGCAAAGAGGAGGGGGAGCTTGTCAGCATGCGCGACATTGAGGATCACAGCTTTGTTGTCTCTCAATTGGGATACGGTGGGCAACTTTGGTGAATGTTCAACTGACCAGATGGAACTTAAGTTGTCGTTTTCAACAGTATGAATATGTAAAAATATGTTGCCTGGTGGATGCATTCCACTGGATCACCACTAGTTGGAAATACATACTAGACACAATTTTTAATTTGAATATAGATTTATTCATTCTATGATGCTAATACTTTTGCGCTTCCATTTGGGCACATATGTCAAAGTAAAGGCCCGCGAGCCACATATGGCCGTGAGAACGTTTTCTACTGCCCCAAATCATCTTAATTCATTATTAGAAAGGGCCCCGGATATCATTAGCAAGCCACTTCCTGCAGCACATGCATGTCAGAAACTACCGTACATGTTAAGGCAAAGGAATTTGCAAATATACCTCTAGTCAATGATTGTTGTAAGAAATGTATATAATTTTTAGATTTTCAGTAGGTTTAGAGACCATATATGCCATATAAAATATTTTCAAAGGACTTTTAATCAGTCTGGCCTTTGGCTTGTAGCTATATTTTTTATTTTGCCCGCCTTCCATTATGTTAGACTTGTCTCTCCTTGGCCATTTCGGCTCTAATCCTATTTGTATCGTTCACTGGTAGCAGACGACGCCATTGTAGATGGATAATATTGTCGCGTTACTCTACGTATTGCTGTGAGTAAATAGGTGCCACACTGTGTTTGTTAGGGTTATTATTGCTTAATGAGGGGAATTACAATCATTGGTAAGGAGAGCGTATGGCTGAGGTTGACAGGTATGTATCTGTAACCTACAAATTCATGGCATTTACTTATTTACAACAAATATTTTTAATCTGTTATATTTTTCTCCAACCAAAGGCACAAGCTACAATGATCATGAGGTGTTGCTTGCTTGAATTCGCACTGGTGGCTAGCTAATGCTAAGATTAATGTGATAAATTTGCCATAATACAAAAGTAAAACCAGCCATTTTAGTTGTTCTTTTAAAAATGTATGTGTTAGAATAAGTGGTTCAGAGATTTGCTTGAATAATGTACGCGCATTTTTTCTCCCCAGAGAACTCAAAGTCTGTTATACCAAAGTTTTTCAGTAGTCCATCATTCTAAATGAGCAATGATTGATCACTCAATAAATATAGCTGACCTTATTTTCTCAGCTTTTTATTCTATAAAAATCTAACCTTGATAGCAGTGGTAAGAGTTCCAAACCCTAACCACTACACTATTAAGATAGTAAATGACACAGGAAAAAGCACCATTTTTACTCACAGTTCCACGTTGTACAGAGTTGTAATGAAGCATTATGGGAAAGATTTCAGCCAAAACAGCGGCGGCGTGATTAAAAATAGTGCGGTGATAAGATGAAATCAAAAGCCTTTTCCTTGGTCATCTAGATCCCTAGTGATTAAACTGTGGATCTTGGCTTATTATTATTACTATCGTTGTAGTTTCTATTAATAATAGTAATGTTTTTATTGGGCAGGGCTGTGAGGTTATAGTCAGACTAATATATAAATAAATTACAAAATGAATTCCCACACATTGTGTGCAGCCTCCACTGATGAACTCTGGATCGGCCTGAATGACAGGAGGACGGAAGGCCTGTTCGAATGGAGCGACTTGGCCTATGTCTCCTTCACCAGCTGGGAATATGGCGAGCCAACCCTCTTGACGGACGACGAGGACTGCGTTCTCATCCGTGGCGAGGTGGAAAACAATGTTGCAGACGGTGTCACTGCCTTGTGTCTTATTTATCTTTTTATAAGCTTTTCATGACAAAGCAATTTTTATTTGTGTTTTGCAGAACGGCAACTGGGCAGATCGCTCCTGTGAAGAGAAACACGGATTTGTCTGCATGAAGCAAAGCAGTACGAAGCACCAACCTGATGAAGTTAATTTGGATATTGGCTGCAAAGCTGTGAGGAAATTTTAATGTCATCTCTGTGTGGGCTTAAGTTATATAATGCAAAAGTATAAGTACTTCTTAAATGGAAAGTAAAATACAACAGAAAAGTCACAAACAACCCATTTTCTGATATGTTTACAAAAATATCTACAGTAATCCCTCGTTATGTGAAAATCCAAAAAGTAGCCCTCATTTTTAACATGCTCCCTGCCGGTCCTTCTCGCAGCAATAATTGACCGGGGACAATGGATTGCAGCCGCACAGGTGCTGTTCGTTTTAGGTGGAAATACAATAACGACAAAAAAGAGCTGCCAGGCCCAACAAAAATGCCTCATGATGACAGGGATTGTGGAATATGTTTCAACCCGCGATGCTCTGAGGCCACAAAGTAAAAAGCGAGAAGTAGCTAGGGATTACAGCAGCGTAGGGTGCGTTATTAAACAGTCATTATTAATAGTTGCTAGTTACTTCGTTTAAAAAAAAATTCTATTACACCCCAGATTACTGACACCCAAAAGTAGCGTGTTACTCCAAAAGTAACTATCTAGTAACAAATTACTGTATATACTCGCATAGAGGGCAATCCCTGAAATTGCTTTACAATATCCAAATGATAAAAGAAAAAAAAGAAAATCTGTACACCACCCTGTGGAAGCAGTGCACCCTTCATATATCTTGGCATGTGAAAACGAACGCTTAGCCGAGACGCTTCATACACTTCATATCGGTTTTGTCTCAAAAATGTCCTCCATTTCTGGGTACTGTCCAAGATGTTTTCTTTAATTCCTACAGGCATGGTGTACCGTATTGCAAATATAATTTTACAAAGAAAAAAGACCAAAATTCACCACACTTTACCATAAATTCTGTGCTCACCTTCGCCCCATTGATTTCCTGTTGATTTGTTGTTGCTGTATGAGCCACGCCCGCTCCCCATGCACAGTTTGTTACTGATGACAAACAACCAAATATAGGGATATATTTATATATATTTTATTTTGTAATTGTAAATTATTCTTGGGTGTAAGTATGTGGTAGGGAAATATCTTCATGAGGTGAGGTTTAGGGTTCTCATACTCTCATAAAACCAAGGCTTAAAAAGATTTTTTAATAAATTGACTTCTGCTTTAAAGTGCAGCATTTAACTATAAGTGTAGAATGGTGTTTAAAAAAACGATAATAAATCTTCTAGTAATGGTAAAATACTACCAGAAAAAATATATTCTCAAGCAATGTTGAGAAATTGTTTACTTACCTATTCCCATTACTGGGTTTATGTTTTGACTTTATCAAATGTTTTCCCCTAGGGTTGGAAACGACATGGCTCCTACTGCTACTTTGTGGGGACGGAGACCAAAACATTTGACGAAGCCAAAAGTGACTGCAAGGCAACAGACTCCTACTTGGTCGATGTTGCAAATGGGTAGGGATAATTCCAAATTTGTGAATTTGTAATCAATGCTGACAAGGTGAGACAAGAGTGGAGCATGCTGCTCCCGCAATATATTGAAACTGGATTGAACAGCAAAACGGAAGGATATAAATTGTGAGAAAAATCTGCCTGTCAACTTACTTTTTATTCAAAGTGTTTTTTGCATACTATTTTAAGGCAGGGATAGGCAAACTTTTTGAGTGGTATGCCACATTGTGTTTGAACATTTTTGCAGAAGCACAGGGACCAAAAGGAAAATAATGATTGATTAGATTATTTGTATCTGTTGACACTGATTCTGTCCGATACCTCTGGGATACGTTTATGGTTTAGTGGACACTCAAAATAAGAAACAAAGGCATCAATAGATTTTGAATTTACAAGAAGAGTAGGAGAGGACCCAAAACCGATAAACCGATAATAAATTCCAACCTGTTCTGGTGTAGTTGTAACCTGTGCAGTCCTTTAAGACATTTTGTGATTAAGGGCTATACAAATAAACTTGACTTGACTTGACCAAACATAGCAACGTGATTGGTCGAGAGTTACAATGATGTAGACAGTGCGTAACAGTCAAAACAACAAACAACTGCATCCTATGCAAGCTCTTTTGCAGGTGTCCAATATTAAAAACAGGAACAAATTAACACTCTGCAAAAGAAAGGTATCCAGTTTTAATCCTATGTATTTGTGAATAAATATGCATGCAGATATTTACTGTACATATACGTTATATTTCTTTGTATATTTGTTCATTAATAGACCATTTCATCAAATTGGTTTTGAAACACTCAGAGTTAAAGCAAAGTTAAGCATTGTGCCATTTTTAAAGCTCTACTTTTGATAATATAATTTCATTTCTTGACGTGGGATAACTACCTATAGGAATAAAATAGATACCGTACGAGATTGAAAACAGTCAAATACTGTACAGAAAAATGTAGCCTTGACATCTACATTGGTTTCAGTAAACATTAATTAAATTAATTAACAAAATAATCGATGAAAAAACATTTTTATACAGGGGAGAGACACAAAGGGATACTAGGTACAAGAGCAGCACCGAAACCGTTTTTTTATGCATATTACTTTTTAATGTTTTCGCTTGACGGGCCACATCAAAAAGCCGGGCAGGCCGTGTGTGGCTAGCGGGCCATAAGATTCCGACCCCTGTATAAAATTCTAATACAAAAATACTTTTTTTAGTGGGTATGTTGTCTTCTACAAATGGGGAGGCAGAGAGTTGGGGAGGTGCAGTGTTCCGTAGCCTTACTGCAATCAATGCAAATGTTTGCAGGGTGGACAACGCCTTCTTGGTTAGCTTGGTGGGGGCAAGGCCAGAAAAGTACTTCTGGCTGGGCCTTTCAAACCAGAAAAACACAGACGAGTTTGTGTGGACCAATGACAACGCGGTCAGGTTTACTCACTGGAACAATGAAATGCCAGGTATGCCAGTGGGACGATTATTTGTACGATTGTGATGTATTGCATATTGTTTTGATCATTTTTACTTAGTGTATCCTAGAAATCCCCAGAGGTTCTACTTAATAATGTATTTTCTTCTCAGTATTTATTTATGTATTCATCTAAAGGAAGTAGACAAGGATGCGTGGCCATGACAACGGGTGTTTTCGCTGGCCTCTGGGATTTGCTGCCCTGCGACAACAAGGAAAAGTACATCTGCAAGCACTTGGCCGAAGGTGCAGTTTTGACACCACCCCCACCTACCCTCAGTCCCCCACAGTGTGCAGATGGCTGGATACGAGTGGGAACGAGAAATGTGTGCTCCAAGGTGTGTGCTAAAACTTGAATTTGCAGAACTACCAGCAAATTATGAATTTTCGGCAGTTTACTACACCAGTTTATGAAAAGTTATGAAATACGCATTTTCTATGATATCTAAGAAAATTGAAGGTAGATCAAGAAATGTTAATTTCACCCCACCAGATGGTCATTTTGGTTTAAATACAAAGGCAAAATCAATAACTGTCCAGGGCACATTTAAACCAAAGGTGCCATCTACAGGAATCAGTCAATATCACAAGTCTAAGAATATAATCTAAGACAGTCTTTATCAACTGGTGGGTCGGGACAGAAAGTGGGTTGGGACCTGTTTTCAGTGGGTCACGGGCCTTTCCCTTGGCAAAATAATACTAAAACAATATAACTGAGGGTCTTTTAAACTCCTTAACAGTAGATGGCAATGATTCCCAGCAAATGCGAGTTGACAACCACCATTTCACATTCCAGAAAAAGACAGATAAAGTTTGTTACACATGTTAAGCATGGCCAAACTTCGATACAGTGGAGAATATATGGGTTACATATTTTATCTTGTTGAAAACAAAGCCAAGTAAAGCATTTTGGATTGCATTAAATTACAGCATAATAAGTATTAAGCATTATTTTTTATGTGACATATTCTACGCTACTTGGCCTTAAACAGCACACTTGTTTATTGAATTCAATTAAAAAGTGGATTTTTTTAATTTGGGTCTCAAATTGTAATTAGGGTTAGATGGTGGCTCCTAAAGTCAAACCAATGGTACAATGGTCTAAGAAGAACTTTTAACCTAAAATGGCGCTCTTAAATGCAACTCGGAAAACATTCAAAATCTAAAATCTCTTTATCCACTCTGAAATACAAGTTTCAATATTTAGCTGCTCTAAATTTGTCTGAAATGTTAAATAATGAAAACATTTTTTCATGGTTTTACCATAGTAGATGACAGACAATCAATAAACAAATAAAGCCAAAATAAGCACGCAGTTCTGAAATTCTGTATTTAAACTCTTTAGATTTAGCATGTTCCCCAAGCACTTTGGATGCTAGAGAGATAGGGAGATAGAACCACGAGGAACAAAACAAAATATAAAGCACATACAGATTGTCTTCATAACCTAAAATAGTTCGATATTATTTTTGTTTCATACTCACTTTCTCTTTCCCCTGACCCATTTTTAAAACCAAAAATCCTTCTCACCCTTCAGTTCTTTACCGGTCCTCGTTCATACGAGAAAACCTGGTATGAGGCAAGAGATTTCTGTCGGGCCATCGGAGGAGATCTCCTCAGCATTCACAGTAGCTCTGAGCTGTTTGTGGGACGGTATGCACTGTTTAGTGGGGTTTAAGAAAGCAAAGGTACTATTAGAAAAATCACAATGCATCCTGTGACCTTTTTCTTTTTTCGCCCCAAGGCATGGTAAAGCCTGGATTGGACTTCATATTGCTGACCCCACTGCAGGTTATGTTTGGAGCGATGGATCCCCTGTAAGTGCGTTGCAAATGACACATGTCGCATATATAGTGTTTCCTCTCCACTTAAGGTTAAAGTTTTCACAGGACCATCAATTTTTCAGAATATAATCTCATACTTATTGTGTGCAGCAGAACCATTCAATAAACGGCCCAAAATTAATCAACAAGTTTGCCCCAACTAAGGGGCCGTTCACACAGACATTTACGGCTGAATCACGGCCAGAAATTTCTGCCTTTGAGGCGGACGCTATTGGACGCATTGAGTTCGCCATTCAGACGAGATACAGCGGTGCTTAACACGAGGTCGGAAATTCGCGCGCGGGTGGCAGCGAGAAAAAGTATTGCGCTGCTCAATTCTTCAGAGCGCGGGAACACAGCCTTTCACGAGTGTATTGAGGCTGAACCACGGCCAGAAAATTCTAGCCGTTAAGCAGATGCTGTTATGCGCTGTTGGACGTTTTGAGACCGCTATATAGACGAGATAGAGCAGTGCTTTACTCGCGGTCGGAAATTTTCACGTGGTTGGCCGCGTTCAAAACTTTTGAGCTGCTCAGAAGTTTGAGCACGTGTTAAACCGCGTGCCGCACACGTGGTCAACACGAAGTAATGCGAGGAAATGACGCGGAACGACGTGCTCTGGCCGCGGCCAGGGCGTGGTTACACATGGGTAGGACGGGAAATTTCAGCGGGTAATCGTGGGTGGAGCATGGTAATAGCATGTTCTGCGCCTGTATCGCGGTGTTATTACGTGAAATTAGCGTGTTACGCGTGTGACAGTCAAACGCCTTTCTATATATACAGCGCGATTTGCCGATCACACGTCATTTGTGCTCGTGACGTCAAGGGGGTGAACATGGATCCCCGTCAGCGTAGTTTCTCTTCATTTCGAATAAATCTTTCGGTGCATTCGCAGCAGGGCTTTAATTCTGGGACCTTAACTTGGCCTTTTGGTTGAGAGTAAGAGTCCCGGCTCCTAAACTCTGTAGCGTATTATGAACTGATGATAATGTATAATGAATAAAGAAGAAAGATCAATCACCCTTTATCCCCACCCCCCGTCAGCGTAGTAATCTCGCTTTAATCCATTTTTATTTCTAGGCATTTCTTATCAAGATAATAAAATAAAAATGATGCCATAGCTTGAAATCTTGATCTTCACGGGACTGTGTCTTGTGCGGTTATGATTGCTACAGCCCGGTGCCGAGATTTCCATCCCCTCGCTAATACAGCAACCTTTACCTCGTTTTATCTCACTTATAGGGAATGTAATGGCGAACATATAACTAAAACCCCATCGTCTTGCATTTGTTGGAAACGTAATACAACTTAATCCACTCCGTCTTTGTTATTGATGTGAACGTAATCCAACAGTAATGCACATCGTATATAAAATCCTCCCCCCCCTCGCGTGAACGCGCATTCTGCTGCGCTTCCAACGAAAGCGATCGTATTCTATATAAAACGCTTATTAAAACTATAAAGCGAGCTAATTATAACAATTGGGAGATCCTAGTCTATATAACGCGTTTATTTAAACAATAAAGTGCGATCGTATTCTACAGAATGCATTTGTTAACGTGGATGAAAAAGTCACGCGAGGGGGTGGGGGGCGGTGTGGGTGTTGCGTAGGTGTGGGATTTGGGCACAACACCGGCTCGGGAGCTTTTATACCCGTGGTCCACACGAGAAAATGACGCAGAAATGACGCGATGAGGAAGCGGAACAGTCGCCGGCGTCTGTTTTGCGGGCATACCACCGATGAACAGCGGGTTAGCCAATTTTGCGCATTTTCCATCCCGGGCAACCACGGGCAAAAAAAAACCCGCAAAATTTTAGCCGTGATTCAGCCGCAAACGGCTGTGTGACCGGCCCCTAAAATCAAAATAGATTCAGAAGATGCACAGTATATTTTGTTTTGAAAGAGTTGAGGAATTCCCACAGTAGAGGATGTTTGAGTTAAGTAGATGTCTGAATATCTGGAAAATAAATACATAAATAAACTATTATGGCCCGCGGTGAGATGCGAAACCACTTTTAGGTGGCCTTTCCCTTTTTAGCAATGTCATTCACCTCCAGAGTTACCTACAGATTGCTGATAAAAGATTGTGATCCTGGCCAAATCTCTCTGTAAGCAAAATCAATTTTCACATCTGGGGTAACCTATCTGACTGCCTGTAAATGATGATGTTGATATTCAAAGTCATTCTGTCCTGGGAGAGTGGAATGTCTTTCTGGAAATAAAAAATGCTGGGTCAGCAAAACCAAAAATGCTATGTTATTTTTTTTTGGAGGGCATTTTCAGCTCTACAATGGCACCTACTGTAGTTTACTACACCAGCAAATTACGAAATATGCATTTGACGCAGTCTCAGCTTAAATTGCCTGTTCACCTGTTCGACCTTAGTTACAATTTCCAGTAGTGTGTCTTTTTTTGACTGACTTTTTTTATATCTACAATAAAGTTTATTGCTCCTTACCGGCTGCTTGTTTTTCAGGGGCCTTTTTTCACTTTTAGCTTGAAATCAGCAGTATGGGACATACAATTATTTTTTTTTATCCAGGCATGGTGTACAAGAAAAATAACGTTACAAAACAATTATCAAAATTCAGCACACAAGCCCACCCTCTAATTTTAGTATTTTGTTCTATAGTACTAAATTTAAGTTATATGTGAGTATGTCTTGTATTTTAAGTAGATAACGTTTAAGCAAAAAAAATAAATCTATTGAATGGTAAAGGAACATGGTAAGCTTTAAATAGCGCTTTTCAGTTGAAGACCTCCCAAAGCGCTTTACAATGTGAATTGAAAGCATTTGGTTTGATGGACTTTAATACTATTCTTTATTTTGTTAATATTTATTTTGTATTTTCACCTTTTAGGTAAACTTTGTGCATTGGCAAGAGGGCGAGCCAAACAATTTTCAGAATTCTGAATCGTGTGCCGAGTTCCGCATATATCGAGCCGACGACACGGGCTCGTGGAACGATGTCCACTGCGAGAGCTACAACGACTGGCTTTGTGAGATCCGTGCGGGTAATGAATAAATGAGTGTTGTTACTTTACTTTAAACAGCTTTAAACAAGTCTCAACTCATTTTTTATATATCTGTTGTTTTCTTTTTTGTTGCAGGAGTGACTCCTAAGCAACCTCCAAATGACACTGTCGTCGGTAAAGAGACACTTCAATATGGAGGACCAATCCTGCCATATGTAGAAATAAATGTAATGATAAATAAATACCTACAAATTGTAAACGTCATAAATAGATGGGCACATAAATAAATTACGTAATGCTTAAATTTATTACATAAATGCGATTTAGTCATATCTGTATATATTTGGTTATTTATTTTGTCATTTATTTTTTTTCGGTATTTATTTTATCATGTATTTTGTTGTGTATTTTGTCATTTGATTCGTTATGTATCTTTTGGTGTTTTTTGTTCTGCATTTTTTCATGTATTTTGTAGAATTTTTTGACGTCTATTTTGCCATTTATTGTTTCATGTATTTTACCGCGTATTTTGTCACACCAAATGTTATTCAAATAAGGGAGGCCGGTCAAACTGTCTGTACTCTGCACCTATTTCAACCAACAGGTGAAAAGCTCAACTAGGCTGCCTCTTTATTTAAATAACATTTCGTTTTGACAAGTTACATCACAAAACACACAAAAAAACAAAACAAAATACATGAAAAAATGAATACCGAAATACATAAATGACAAAATAAATGACCAAATACTATGTCTTATATTAATACTAAAATTAATGAATATATGCATTGTATTTTGTCATAGATTTGGGTACTGGTTGGTTGGTTGGATACCTTAACCACTAGGTTCGTAGGGGCACCATTTCCTGTGGTGTGCCTCGGGCAAGTACAGCCTCGTGGCACCCATCCCTCTCCAGGGTAACGTATGTTTCCAACCGGTCTCGACCTGGGGACCTCTCGCGTGATAGGCGAATGTGTACATGATTTATTTATGTGTTCATTTATTTATATGGCTTGAATGTGCAGGTATTTATTATTATACATGAATCCCTTGTTTTTCATGGGTATTGCATTCCAAAAAGGTCCAGCAATAGTCAAAACCAGCAAATTAGAAAAGCTTTATTTATCTATCAAATACTCTATTACTCTATTATACATTGAACACAAAGGACAAACCCAATAAAAAAAACAAATCAAATAACTTCCGCACTGTCAAATGATAATTTTAAAAATAATCTTCCTCTTAATTGCTCAACTGTATTGATAACACTATCCACTTTTCTTCACATGACACCTTAACGCCATCATGTGGATGTTATGGAAAGCTGTATTTACTTTCCGGTTGGCAACCCAAAATGTTGAAAGAGCCATATTGGACCCCCTAATAAAATGTCACTTTAAAAAAGTGCCATGGAGTGCCAATGAGCCTTATGCAGCTCTAGAGCAGGGTTAGAGAAGCTTATGTTGGAGATAGAAAGCATCTTCCTCTACCTTTTGGCCCCGGCTGCTTTTGTTGGTCCAGAGCATTTTGTTAACATGATGGCTTTAAGAGAAACCTGAAATTGAAAAAGATTTACACACACATAATGTAGGTTCGTCAAGCTGTTTTACGTATGTGTTCAACTCAGACCGCAATGTCATTAAGATGCAGGCAGACACAAGCAGAAAAAGGGCGGGGCGACTATTTAGCCAATCAGAATGCAGAACACTATGCGCGATGAAAATCCGCAAAGTAGCAAATCCGCGATAGCTAAACCCTTTACAGCAAGGGATTATTTGTACATGAGGCAGGTTTGGTCTTCTTTACTTTACCCTGAGAGCAAGCACAACTGGCCAAGATCTGGCATGGATGTGGCCTGCATTAGGCTCATCTGGGCCAAGTGTGCTTGCAATTATGGTTTGTCGGCATCAAAATGCATACTTTGTGGTTAGACAATGTCAATCATGTTTCCTCTCTAATTAGACTTTAACACCACTTCGGATGGTTGGTTGGAGTGGCGAGGTAATCAGTACTTTGTCAACTCCGTATCCATGGCCATGGAAGACGCCCGCCGTTACTGTAAACAACACCACGGAGACTTGGTGACAATCAACAGTGAAGCTGAAAACATCTTTATATGGAAACAGGTACGGCCAATTACATTTGGTTTGGTGTTAAAATCTTGACTCTAAGAGTGAATTATTTGGTTTTGGTCAATTCAGGTTTCTCGAAGCTATGGAACTTATTACATTGGTTTGTCAGTGGACCTTGATGGCTCCTTTTGGTGAGTAGCAGTCACTAAAACATAGGTTACTGCCACTCCAAGAAAAAAATGTCAAAGACTTAAAGTGATGCTTAATAATATTTGATGACTAGATGTCGCTGGATTGTGTGGTGACACTAAAAATGAATGCTATAAGACACAAGGAACAATACAAACTGCAGAGACTAAAAGCGACCAAACCGCAGAGTTTTTCTTCTTTTTTTTCTCTGCCTTTTCACAACATTTTGGGGTTTTGAGGGTACCCTTGGAAGCAAGACGGTAGACAATCAGGTCATCTTCCTCTAGTTGAGCTTCATGTGGTGTAAAAAAAAAAAAATATTGCACATTTGTATGATATTGTATTTTTGCGTGATATTAAAATCAATCTTTTTTTAAGGTATGTTTTTTTTTTGTTATGACAAGGAGCAATTAATACATAATGTCCCATTAACACACATGCGCATTATTCACATTTTGTCGAGATTCTCTCAGAAAATGATTACAAAATAATAAAGTAAATTCCACATGATACAGTTTACTACTTCAGAACATATTATACAGTACCATCTGGGATTAGGGAAAATGCATTTTTTTGTAATTAATCTATTCACAACCATTTACAATTATGGACAAACATGGTCCAATATACCTGTGCTGTCAGAGGATGAAATAAAGAATATTTAGTACAGTTATGGACATAAAATAGTAATATACAATATTGTTTAACTTTTGGCATTAGAAACTAGTGTATTTTTGTAGCCTATTCTTGTTCAACATTTATGTATGTTTCTTTCATATTTTATGTAGTTCTTTTCTAGTCTTGTTTTCGTGAAGTATTTCGATTTAGTACATTTTGTTATAATTTCTATAAAATGTTTATTGTTTCATGATTTTCCTACAATGGTTAATGTACAAATTTCTTATGCTTTTTTTTATTTCTCAACTAATATTTTCTAACGTAGCATTTTTTAAGATTTTATGTGATTCAGGATATGGTTGTTATATTTTGAGCACTTGTGTTATTCAAGTTCAAGAGCAAATCTCACAATAAGTAATTGTAGATGTAGAATATTTTTATACTCAGCGGTATCGTCATTAAAGAATATTGCATGAGTCAGGATCCATTCTAATATATTTCGATCAACGTGAAAACAAAAACTGAGAAAGTTAAAACACCGATTTTACACAAATGTGAAAATGTAACATTTAGATTCCTTGCATTTAGTCTTAGAAATGTCATATAGACAGTAGAAAACACCGTTAAAGCAGTGTAGATTGATATGTTTTTGTTTCAATCAAGGTGGATGGATGGCACTTCAGTGGGGTACCAAAGATGGGATGAGGACCAACCTAATCCCAGTAGCTATGATGAGAACTGTGTCGCCATGTCCTACTTTATGGGTGAGAACACGTTTGAAGTCCACTGCACCGACAAATTGATTCGGTACAACAATTATGGCAAATACTGACATTCTTGGGAGGTTATTTGAATTACGTAAGTGTAATTTAAATGTTTTCGGTGCCCGGAGTTGGTGTTACTTTACAGAGGAGATCAGTTTCAGGTCAGCGCTGCAGAGATTTGATTTAGTTGAGCATTTGTGCTCTTGAGATGAATTAAGCCGAGGTCCTTTTCTTCATTATCTTTCATCACTGTGGAATGTTAAACTTTAAGCAAAAGGGTGTTGGTCTAAGTTATTTTCACTTTTATGTGGAAAAACACATTTTCATTAATTTCGTTGATTAAAATGATGCATTTAGAATCGTCAAAAGTAAAGCGAAGATGCATTAATTTCTATTGCCTTCAAAGTTAAAGCTTTTTCAATTGGTTAATTGAATACTTGTTAAAGCAGGTTTACATTTTCAAGTAAGAATGAGTATTTGCAGCTTTGAAGCTGTAACTCAATTTTAAATCTTTATCTTAAAGATTGTCTAACTCAAAGCTCAAGTTTTAAAACTGTTACTTTAGAATGTATTGTATTTTCTGGACTATAAAGCACACCTAAATACCTCAATTTAGCCAGAAATTTGAAAGTGCGCCTTATAATCCAGTATGCCTTACATAGTGGTAAATTCAGTGCATAAAATTGGAAATGCATCGTCACAATTACATGATACGTCACATGATAACTGTTCTGCCTTTGAGAAACATATATAATGGTCTTCAAGTGTCTTCAAACATGTTAATCATATATTGCTGGGCAAATCCTCTTTTATTGTTGCTTTGGACAATAATTGTCAGGAGTTATGAAACATACAGTGATCACTAAAATGAAGATTTTTGGATTAAATTGACATGTTCTTGTTTGTCTTTTTGTTAAATGATACCCCATATGATAACTGTTCTGCGATTGACAAACATATAGAAATCTTCGAGTGCCCTCTTGTCGTTAACATGGTAAATGTTTTTTGCTTAATTAGTTTGGTGGTGAAACCAGATGTCATAATGTTTATTTATGTTTTATAAAATAAATAATTTAATTTTGATGGATTTATTTTTATATGCAACCCTAGCTCTTACTGTAGTTTTAGTTCCATACGCCTCATATTCCAGTGCATTTTATATATATTATATATATATATATATATATATATATATATATATATATATATATATATATATATATATATATATATATATATATATATATATATATATATATATATATATATATAAAAAATATCACGAAAGACATTTTTTTCTTCTAGGGCGGAAAATACATTAATACACATCAGTTTAGTGTAAAAAAATATTCACCGGTGTAAGATAGTTTTCAACTTCCATCTGGGTTGCTTTAACTCTATATAAATGGAAATTATTAAGTCAAGTCAAGTCATGTTTCTTTGTATAGCCCTTTATCACAATAAGTCTCAAAGGGCTGCACATAACACAGACTACAGACTATTTTACACCATTCCCTGATCTAAAACCTACATCAGGGGAAGGAAACACTCAAAACCTCAACATGAGGTTTTATGACATATGTTTGTAATGCACTATGAATAACCAAAGAACAAGTAACATTAAAAATACAAAAATGAGCACTGCTTGTTTTTCCCCCCCAATTTTTGTAGTTTTAAAAGCAAATGTGAATTTCATAATTTGCTATTGACTACAGAAGATTCAAAGAGATTGTTAGCACTGCATTCTGTAAGCTAAAGGAACAACTCTATTCAGTGTGTACCCAAAAGAGACACTTTTTAGGGGATTGAGTTGGAGTCTGCACCCATAGAATTTACACTGCAGAATTAATTTAAATCTCAACCACATTACAAGCAAAAAACGTCCACATAAGTGTCAGACTTTCTGCTTGGCAACCACTCACCCAATGTCATGTATTGGCAGGCTTGTGGCGGGGCTTCAACTGCGGTGAAGAGCATCAGTTTATTTGCAAACGTGGAACGACGGTACAAGTCAACACAACTGCACCCCCCACGGTTGCACCCAAAGGCGGCTGCCCTCTCAAGTGGACCAAGTTTGACTCCAGGGTAAGGATGTCGTCATCATTCGATAAAGTTTAACAAAAACCTAGACGCTTGTACTGGACCATTGACACTTGCAATAGTACCTTTTTGCCATAACCAGTAAATTCGAACTGTTGCTGTCCTTGAGTTTAACTTCTATTACCCCCTTTCATTTTTGTTTTGGAGGCAAATATTACTTTCCAGCAACGTGCTTTAAGGTTCATGTCTGGTAAGGAACAAAAATTTAACCAATCTTATTCATCATTTGATTTCCAGAGCTAGAAAGCAATTGATAGCAGTAGAGATAAAAAAATCATTGTCTTTCCTTCAACTTATAAATTAATTCTATGCGCTGCTCCTATTGAATAAAGTATCAATAGATTATTATCATCATTATGGATCAATATGAATAAACAGGCCATGCGACAAGAAAAAAAAATTGTTGGCTTGACTTTTTTCTAGCTTTGTATACTAGCACGAATTTTGTTGTTTGGGGTTGGAGTGTACACCAAATCACAAACCTTGGTCTCACTTTCGCCCTTTGCCGTGAGGCAAGACAATTGCGTGATTCACTGTGGTACTGCAGAAGCTCAGCCCAGTAATACTTTAGATAGTAATTTTAAATTCATATATATTCATATAATAATGTGAAAATTTAGAGGTTGAAAAAATAACCTCCTCTGATTGCACGGTTACAGTTTCTTTTTATTTTTTGCTAGTGTAGAAACTGTCACTAATGTCACTAAATGTGTGTCTAAAAGTACTCCTTCCTTTAACATTGCCAGTGCTACAGCATCAACAGTATTCGTAAGACCACTTGGGAAGAGGCGAGGAAACAGTGCTACTCAATGGGTGGCAATTTAGTTTCTATACCCACCAGGCGGGTGCAAGGTGAGCTGACGTTTACGAAACATACTGAATAAAGTAGAGGAAATGCTGTTGTTCTTTTTCTGGCTATTGGTGTGTGCGTGTGAATGGGTGAGTGTGGAGCACATTGTAAAGCGCTTTCGGAGGTCTTCAATGACTTGAAAAGCACCATTTACCATTTTCCATTGAGTCTTAAAATGTCATGTTTAAAAATCTCCAGCGTATTTAGTCACCAAAATGGCTGAAGTGGCAGCAGACCTGTGGATCGGTCTCAACAGTTTGAAGCAAGAAGCATTTTTTTGGAGTGACGGGAAACCGAGGCGATACACCAACTGGGGCTACTCAGTAGGTGCAAATAGATGGTTAACATGCGTATGAATGAAATGTGCTTAACTTTGGAGTGTTTGCTATGGATTTAAATCTTTCCATTGTTATAGACGCACAGACGTCGTCCGGGGACGTTTTATCAAAGATGGAATGAGGTAGATACGAATTTATTAAAATGTTTATAATACGATATTGTGGTCTGACACAAATGAATGTTGACCATCAATTGTAATTTGTTGATCAAGCTGACGATATGAAAAATTGAAAAACCATTCAGCATCTTATGTGCATTTTCTATTCAAATATGTTTGTCGTTTTCTTTTCTTTTCTTTTTTGTGAAAATGATAAAAGAGAAAGTTTGCCAACCTACATCTTTTCTAGGAAAGCTGTGTTATCATGAGCAACAACCCTACTAATGGGATTGGCAAGTGGATGATCAAGTCCTGCAATGACACCAATGGATTCATCTGTACTAGGAGTCTCGGTACGTGCAATGTAATTTTTTTTTTTAAACTTCTTAAGCTTTGCACTGATGTGATCATTGAAATAGCCATGGATTCATTTTCAGGACTGAACAATCACAGTCCACAGAATTACTAAGGAAAGCACAGTTTTTGATAATAATAATAACATTAATAATAATAATAATGATAAAACATTCTACTTCAAAGCCCCTTTTGGGACACCCAAGGTCGCTGTACATAGAGTAACAAACAACAATAAAGTAAGAATAAAACAAGCATGTAATAAATAGTCAATAAAAAACACAGTTGAGTTAAAAGGAGGCAGTATGTGAGGCAGACGATCATGAAAGGGATAGTCTGAGGGGGTGGATTTTGAGTCTGGATTAAAAGGTGGACAGGGTGGCGGAATTTCGGAGGTCAGGCGGCAATGAGTTCCAGAACTGGGGCGCAGAGCGGCTGAAAACTCTGCTCCCAATGGAGCTGAGACGGGCAGCGGGTATAGTGAGATAAGGGGGAGGAGGATGATCTGAGGGTTTTCCATGATTTGTCAGCTGAAGAGGAAAATACAAAACAGCTAAGCCCCTGTGACTTTTGTCAACAGTTTGTTGCAAAGGTCTTTACATGAATTCCCAATACAATTTAAACAACTACAATGATTTAATAATTTAGTAAACTCACCAGTGTTATGTTGTTCACACCAGTGAGTGTTAATATTACTCTTTGAAAGTGTCTCTAAAAACTTTATTGTGTTAGATACCAATACTCATGAGGGCAAATGCAAAAAATAACCCCCCCAAAGCAGTGGCTCACAGACACAGGCACTAGGTGCTGCTACAGCTCTTGCACTTTTGACCTATCTTCAAATACAGTACCAACTTTTCAGTTTTCATGTCAAATTTCTTGTTAAAAACGGCACTATTAGCATTGTGCGTGCGTCTAAATTTTTTACATCTACCAAACAGTTTGGTAAAGAAACACTAGGGAGCTGTTGTTGATTACGTTGATATGTCAGCCCTCTGTAGTTTGTTTGCTATATTGCAGGCAAAAGGAAGGTTTGTTATCGACACAACGTAACAAAACTTACAATTTTTCGAGCCTCAACGCCAACTGTAATTATTATTTTTTGTCCCGTACTTATGGTATGGTATTTAAAAACACTTAATTAACTTTTACTCAAAAAGTAATGTGAGTGTATTTATTACTATAATGAGGAGAAAAAAATGCAATGGTAGAAGGTTATTAATAGTATATGTGCAATTACAAGCAAAAATACGATATAAACAATGAACAGATTTCAATTCTTCACTTTGGATAGATGTGGTAATTAGGCTTTTGTTGACGTGGAAATAATAAACTTGTCTTCAGAAATTGTTTTGCATAGGGAGCTACAACTCGTGGGAAACCGCTGCATTTGTGACTGTTGCATTTTAATCTTTAAGGAGACCTATCTCAATCCGAGGATCCCCGATGCTAGCGTGCAGATAACCGGTTGCTTTCTACATCGCTACTTGCACTGAAAGGAGAAACGATCAAATTTTGTATTACAATTGTACAATGACAATAAACACTGTTCATTCTTTCATATAGATGTTTTTCTTTTTTAAAAAGACCCAGGGCTCCCATCCCAATCCGAGCCGGCCGTTCCCAACATCTTTGTATCCTTGGGAAACGACAGCATCATGGCCGTGCCAGTCAACATGACCTGGGATGCGGCCAAGAAGCACTGTGACGGCAACAAAGCCAACCTGGCCAGTCTGAGGAATGAGTGGACGCTGGCCTACGTGGAGCTCTTGGCCTTGAATCTCAACTCCCCTTTGTGGATCGGACTGAATAAGCAGAAGGTGCGCTGGCGGCGCATAGCCATCACGATTAAAACGCAATTTCTTTGTAAATAACGAGCACCTTGCTTTCAGACTGGTGGTTATTTCCGATATGTCGACGGCTGGCACATGAGCATGGCCAGCTGGGCTGAAGGCGAACCAAGCCAGAACCGGCCTTGCGTGTATTTGGATGTGGATGGAAAATTCAAAACAGCCCAGTGCAATGCCACCATGTACGCCGTTTGCATGCAGTCGACAGGTGTGATATAAACCACTGTTTATTTGTTATGTATGGTTACAAAATACAATCTAACGATAAACCAATAATGAAACCAGAAACCATGAAAAGGCAAATAATGAAAGATTAAGCAAATAATGCAACAAACAACACGGTAAAAACGTATTGTAATTGCAAATAAGGCTTCATTTTTTCCCCATATGAGAAAACAATTGTAGAAAACATATTTGTACAAGCATTTTGTTCACAATTTTACCAAAGGTTTTTGTCATTTTGGCCTAAATATCAACAGCAATTTTACTAGAAGTTTATACGTATCCCTGCATGTTCTTACAATGATTTAGTTTACCACAGATCATTTCTTGTATTTTATACTGCTTGTCAAATACAACTATTTTTGTGTGGTGTGCTATGCCAAATCTTGGCAAATTACAATTTCTATGAAAACTACGAAAATCCATCAAACCTGACAGAACTGGAAGTGTTTTGAAAAGAAGAATGGTCAAAAATACGTGCGGCCAGAATCCAGACCTGCTTCGGAAGCTATACAAATAGATGTATTAATATTGTGGATTTTTTTTTTGTCGGGGTACCCAAATATATGCACAACTAGAATATCCCTGTTTTTGTCTGCTAAATGGTATATTTAACTAAACCAAACAACCAATTTATAAAGGAAAATCTTGATCAGGGGTGCTAAAACCTTTTCAACTGTTTGTTATGCCCGTTTTCTGGTCCAAAGTGTAAGAACACCGAGTAAGAAAAACTAATCAAAATGAAAAAGCAAAGCGGCTTCAGAAGTACCGTAACATGGTCACAAAACAAGGTCATCAAATAAACAATTGGCATAAAAGAATAACCGAGAAGCGGTGAAAGAAATGATCGCCATTAACAGTCCCTTCATTTGCTTTGAAACATCGCACAGCAAATTTGTACTGAAAGCACGGAACAAAGAACATGCCATTGAGTAATCATTTAGTACAATTGAATTTCTCCAAAATATATGTGCAGCGTTAATGTCATGGTGATGTCAGTATGGTACAACTTTTACATAAAGTAATAAGGAAAACAATTGTGTTTTATTATTACTCTTCTGAAATTATTCATGTGCAAATGTTTTTTTTTTTTTCAAATACGTTTTATACATTAAATGAGTTACATTATGAGTTTTTCGCGCAGATGTGCCGCCAACACAGTCAGCCAACTATCCGGGGGTTTGCCCTGATGACACCGTGACTGATTATAGCCAGAGTTACACGTGGCTCCCATATAAGAGCCACTGTTACATGTTTGTCACCGACGAAATCGAGTGGCCGGATGCAGCCTCCAGCTGTGCCAGACATGGTAGGTTTTTCTGCACTGTTTTCTTTTTTACACAGTGACAAATACATAGCCTCAGGTGATGAAAGTCCTATGTATTCTTAGTTTGATTTAGCATCTCTTTGCCAGTGTTGGGTACGACACTGGGAAAATAAAGTTACTAGTTACAATTCCTTGCTACTTCAACTCAAAATAAATTACCTTACTCCCCTGATTACTGACACGAAAGTAGAGCTGTACTCCGAAAGTGAGTATTTAGTTAAAAATCACCACATATACTCACTTTGAGTCCGACCCATTAAAACATTTACACTAACCAGTGGAAGCGGTGAACCTTTTATGTTTCATTGCTTGTGCCATCTTAAGAGATTGCAAACTAACACAGCTGAGACATTCCATATCCATTTTGTATTTTGTCTCCAAACCACTCGAATATATCCTTCTCCATTTCTGAGGAATGTCCAAGATTTTTTTTTCTGCAGCCAGGATTTATCGTTAAAAAAACAGAGAAAAAGAAAAAAATTCACTATTCACACTCTTTTTTTCATAAAATTTGTGTTCACATTTTCCCCATTCACTTCCCGTTTGTTTTTCCTGTATTAAACATGACCCCTCCCTACGAGCTTCCTACTATTTGCTCCTGGTGACGCACAATATTTGCATACCAACGGACCCTCTGGTTTCATTATTTTATTTTGTAGTTGTGAGGATTGGCTTGGGTGTGTGTATGTACGGTAGGGAGAATATCAGCCCTTCAGTAGGGAGAAATTACTCCGCCTTGTATTAGTTGTATTTTTAGGTAGATATAAACTAATGTTATATTCAGTTTTATACAAGAGCGAATGGGGAACTTTTGATGAGCAAAAGACATAGTAATTGATTCATGAACTTTATTAAAAAGTATGTACAGTACCCGTTACAGAGAAAAGTAACTTATTTTTAACACAATAGTCCCAACACTGCTCTTACTACTATCACCAACGGAGCCCTGTTCACTGGGAAGGAAATATGAAATATTTTCTTTTTTAAAGGTGGATATTTAGCCAGCATCGAAGACCCCGAGGAGCAATCATTTATTCAAAACAATGTGGAAATGTTTCAGGACAGCCACAGCTCTTTCTGGATTGGCCTGTACAAAACACACAAAGGTGAGCTGGCATCTATTTCTCTTTTGAAATTTCAGAACAGTACTGCCGGAAGCCCTTAACGACATCTTCGTTTGGTGTTAGGCTTATGGCTGTGGTTGGACAAAACAATACTGGATTACACGAACTGGGGTGAAGATGCTACTGAGCGGGACTATGGAGAGATGCGAACCTCAGATGGCCAGTGGTCATCCGGCTTGAGGTGGAATGACCGAGCATACATCTGCGAAACAGCTAAAGGTTGCGACTTTGAATAACAACAATTTTCAAAAGCATTTTAGGTTTGTGTAAAGGATGTTTTGTCCCTTACAGTGATGCCCAGAGATACTGACCCTGAATATCGTAAGTTCTTCCTGATTATTCATTTTTCAAAAAACTGACATTTTTAATAAGACACCAAGGCTGCAACAACGAATCGATAAAAATTTTAAAATCAATTATTAAAAGCAATGGCAACTAATAACCTCATCGATTCGTCATGTTGCTCGAATTATGAGCCACTGAGCATGTTAAATCAATACTGAGCTTGGCTCTTGTTGAGAAGTTGTAGGATTGTTGTAACAGTTTGGTCTGGCAGACGGCGCCTTGAGATCGTTTTTATGAAAGTATCTTTAATTTGTTGAAAGAATCTTTTCTTTATTGAAGATAGCATCGTTACAGAAAAAAATTGCATGAAAAGCTACAATGTTACCTTTCTTTAAGGAAACAGAAAGTGCTGCAAGAAGGCAGAGTAAAAAATATCAAAATAAAAAAATTCGTTGACAACATTTGAAAAGTGGATTTATATTTCGATATTTTTGGGGCGGATAAAAATCTTGCTCCACATAAAATTAATTATATTGCTTTTTCTTTCTTTTTGTTTTGTATGATAAGTCTAAATGCAATACGATCTTTGAATTAAAGAGTACCGTAGCTTATGCTTTTTCAGGCGTATCGCATGCATTTGTATGTATTTTTGTTTATTGTTAAGTCATTTCAAAAACACTTTATTTTTCTATTGTTTTAGATTATAGAGTATTCTATAGTTTTGTGCATCTTCTATCAGTCCAAAACGTATATACTTTGAATGTAGAGGGAAATTTAAAAAATGTGTTTTTTTCCAAAAATCCGATTCATCGATTAATCGAAAGAATAATCCACGGATTCATGGATTATCAAAATAATTGTTTATTGCAGCCCTATAAGACACACAAAACGCTTAAATTGAACAGAAAATTGGAAGTTTAATTTGATGCCATAAGTTTGAGTGAATTCAAGACCTTTCAGCTGGGTAAACTACATATGAGTGGAGCATGTACCCAAATTAAATGAGAGTTGAGAGGGTTCCCCATTCAAAGTAGTAACCTGTTTTACTGACCAGATTCACAAAACATTTAATGCAATGGGAATCAAACCCAAGAAGTGAGGTGAGAGGGCAAATACGTTAACACTAGATCACCAGTGGTACAGGTAACACGCGGTTAAATATTATTTTTACTCATTGTACTAAAAACAGTGATTTTTATAGTGCATTCATTTAAGCAGGCTACCCAATTCTTCATCAACAACAAAATACTACTCAAGCTCTTTTACGTACGTATACAATGTTATTGACGCACAGGTGAACTTTGTACTCTGTGCTTAAGATGGCGCCACTGTAACTGTATTCAGTTGGATTTTGTGCGTACAGTAGACAGTAGCGGATTGACACACCTTTTTGTATGACAGTCGAGTTACACAATTTTATTAATAAGTGTTAGAGTACTAGTTATAGAGAAAAGTAATTGTGTTCCTTTGTAACACATTACTCCCAACAATGAATATGCTGAGTGCACAAACTAAAAAAACCCGATGTTCTGAAAATTTGTGTGCAGAGCCTCACATAAGTGAAGACGACAGCTCGCGCAGGCACACCAGCCTGATCGTGGTTCTTATCATCACCATCACGTCAGCGGTGGCTGTCGTTGCCTTCTTCCTGTACAAGAAGTCGCCACGTGCGCTTCCTACCTTCGACAACCCATTGTACTTTGGCCGCGAGCGGACACAGCCCGACGTTGTGGACACCAACAAACTGATGGAGAAGGCCGAGGAAGAAGTCATCGAACCCATCATCACCATGTGAGCAGTGTTTCACACTGTGTTTTAAGTATTTCGGTCCTACTGTAAATGTTTTTTTTTTAATTCAGTTATTTAAATGTGTGACTAATGCAATTAATTGGTATTTTATTGTGGTTTCATGTTTTTCCGCAAATAAATGGCCGTGTTCCATAATATGCTGTTAATGGCTTGCGCCCATTAGTTGTGTAAACATTTCACAACTTTGAATGACAATTAAACGTGGCTTCAAACAAGTCTTATAACTTTTTTGTGTTCCAAAAATTACAGGCAAATATCCTGATATCATTACAATCATTCATTCTTTGCATTCCTTATATTTTCAATGGTAATCTCAAATTCTTAAACTGGCTAAATGTAAGGAAATAGTACATGTTTTTGAAACAAGACAGACTAGAGTCTGCAGCATTTAGGATTAGACAGGGATTAAGATAACTAATAAAAATAGATCATGAACAGAATACCGTTCCAAACTCCACGATCAATTGACCACCCTGAGGTCTTTAGAAATTCCGGCCAAGGGGAAAGAGATGACCTTCCTATCCGACAACAAGTAGCAGAGGCAGCAATTACCTCGCTGAAAAACGGAAACTCTCCAGAAATTGACAGCATCCTGTCAGAACTCCTATGAAATGGTGTTGAGCAAACTATAGACATCTTGACAAAGAATTACAGAAAAATCTGGCAAACAGGATAGTGGCCATCTGCATGGACATATTCACGAGTGATTATGCTACCGAAAAAAGCAAACCTATGCTCCAAGTACAAAACCATCAGTTTCATCAGCCGTACAAGTAAAAATATGCTAAAGGTCCTACTGAACTGAATACAACTACAGCCTGAAAACATCCTAGCCCAAGAACAGCAAAATCATAACTGCTTACATATAACCACCTAAAAAAATAAATAAGTGAAAACGAGTACACTCACCTGTGGAAGAAGTGAACCTTTCATATGTATTTGCCTGTGCCATTTCAAGAGATTGCAAAACCAACACAGCCGAGACACTCAATATCCATTTTGTATTTTGCCTTAAACCACTCAAAGATTTCATCATCCATATCAGGCTAATGTCCAAGACGTTGTATTTTTTTGTCCCGGCATGGTGTGTTGCAAAAATACAAAATATAAAGAGAAAATGTAGTTACCCTTATACCGTAGATTCGGGGCTCACATTTGCCACATTGATTTTCTGTTAGTTTTTTATTCCTGCATAAGTGAGGCCCCCTCCCTCCGCGCTGCCTACTATTTGCTTCTGGTGACTTACAAATATGCACATATAAACTGAACCTCTGATTTCAGTATTTTATAATTGTAAATACGGCTTGGATGTGAGTATATACTGTAGGTAGAAAATCAGAATATCAGTAGGGAGAAAATACGCCACCTCGTATTGGTTATATTTTGTAGGTGGATATAAACAGGCCCACCTTTTCACTAATGTTATATTCTGTGTGGGCTGGCATGCTGCACTGGACGGAAACTTGCTCAGACCATTGAACAGGCAACAGTGTGGTACTGATTAATGGTACCATTGAAAAGTGGTTTCCAACCACACTCGGTGTGCGACAAGGCTGCATTCTCTCTCCCACTTTAAGCAACATCTTCCTAGTAAGGATCGTGTCCAAAGTTCTGGAGCATCATGAAGGTACAGTCAGTATTTGGGTGAATAATGTCACAAACCTTCGTTTTGCTGATGATATTTCAAGATTGTCAGAAGAAGAACAGGAACTCAGAGTTCTGATCAATCGTCCGGAAAAAGCATCATTACAGTATGGGATGGAAATTAGTATAGAAAAAAAACTAAGTAATGACCAACGAACCTCAAGGCATCACCTTAACCATCACCATCAACTACCAAATGCTTTAACCTGTCATCAAACGAGATATCTTGGAGCTGTTGTATCAATATAGGGATCTGAATTAAAAATCATGGTGAGGATAGCTGAAACCACGGCCACACTGGCCAGACTTAAACCCATCTGGAGGGACAAGAACATAGCAGTGAGATCAAACATCAGACTCATGCAAGCGCTTGTTACGTCCATCTACTCTCGCAGCAAAACTGGATAACAAAATAGGCCATGGAGCTGTGAAGCTACAGGAAACTTGTTGGCATAAGCTATATAGCCCATGTGACAAACAAAAAGATGGGCAACACCATCAGAGGGCACATTGGCCCTACAAAGAACTGTTGTAAACTGAACGCAGACGAAAATGGCAGTGATATGGTAATGTCACAAGATCATTAGGACTGGCCAAGATAATTCTCAGTCCAAGGGGGTAGAGGAGAGTAGGACTGAAAAAAGAACTGGCCGGCAACATTAATCAATGGACTGGTGCCGTCTATCCCACGACCCAAAAATGGCCAGGAAACGTCAACAGTGGAGAAAGCTGTCCAGAATAGCGTTCTCATAGTTGCCCTGACAACCCAGGCAGTTAATAAAGAAGTGAACCATGAACCTTGATATCCTGACCCCCTGAGCTGTGACGTAAATCAGAGTAACGCCAACAAGCCTATGTACACGCCCACCTCCATATTGTTTTCCGCTTTAATTAGTCTAAGAGGTTACGAGTGCTTGAAAGAAGTTTTTTGTTTTTTTCCGCTGGCCGAAAGAAAATTTTGCATGAAATGGAACAAAATTCGAGAAGAACACGCGAGTGTGAAAAGACTCTTTATTTACATATATATATATATATATATATATATATATATATATATATATATATATATATATATATATATGTATTATTATTATTATTATATATTATATTATTTATTATATTATTATTATTTATTTATTACTTTGTCTGTTTCGAAGCTTGCCTCACCTGACGTCACAGCTGTACAACAAACAAGCTAGACAGGTCAACTTTGAGACCAAGTTTCTGGAGTCGGAATGTGCCTAATTGTAAGAAAATGTTCATTTTGAGAATACTTTAAAGTGACATTCTATGGAAGTTGAATTAGATGGCAAATTTCACTTATTTTTATCCATGTTTGTGGCCAGCCATTTTGACACTTGCTGTTGAGTGAAAATGACATCACTCTCGGTCGGGCCCGAGGTAAGGACCATTCACAGCCCATAGTGTTTTAGGAAAGAGGTTACTTGAGCTCTGGACTCCTTGATTTTTAGTGAACAGCTAATAGCAAATTCACTACCTTGTGAAAATGATTCTTGTGGTTGATATTGCTTTTTTACCAGTGACATGCCTGTCATCAGGGAAATTAAGAATGGTCATATTTATTTAGTGTTAAAGTTTTTTCCTCATTTTATCTCACAATTGTAAGGTTGTCGCTTTCAAAATCGCTGAATTTTCACATTATATGTAATGTAATGCAGATGCAGAGTGAGGCATGCATGTTTCTTGCCTCATGGCAGAGGGCGACAGTGAGACCAATGATTCAGATTTGGAGCATACTTCAGCCCTAAGCAATAGAGTTAGTTATAAAATGAGCAAGTTAATAGAAAGTCAATCAATTCAGTAATTTTATTCTCGTTGCATGAATTTTCTTTTCTAATGGAAGATTACCTATAAATTGATGCTGTGATTCAAAGGGAGCAGTGCATAGACTTTGTTTATAAGTAAAGGTAAGACAATACAACATTTGTTTTCTAAATTATACAGTTTATATATAGCTTGTTCGCTCTCTCAATCAAATGAAAAAAAAAGATAAGGGTTTATTGATTTGTAAATCTGACTGACAAAAATTTTACTGCATGTCAGTTTTTTATTCTTACACCAACAAATTTCAAATATAAATTGTGCTTTTAGAACATAGTAGGCATCAATAAAATATATTGAATAGTCATGTCAAAAATAATCACAATGTCCCAATAATCAATGCACAGAAATTTCATTCATATTGAATTTATGAAATATAAATTAAATAAGAAAGTCCACTCACTTTTTAAGACCCTGGGGTCGATTATTATACCACTTGCTGTTGGTTACAAATAAGATCTCAAGTAACGATTGTCACGATTAGTAATAAGGGGTCCTGTGTTTCTGATCAATTTTAGGATAAAGATGACTGACTGATATCTTTCCTCAAAAAAGCAGGCTCTCCTGAAACTCAACAAATCATAAAAAAAACAGGTGAGGAAAAGCACATAAGGAGAGCTCATCTACATGGAGAGGGATGAGGAAGATTGCCAGAAAAGACGTGCAAACAATTTTGTTTGTAGCTAAAACTAAGCGAAGTTGACATCAAATGACGGACCTTTCTTTAAAGTTGAATACAACACCTTTAAAATGCTACACCCTGATAAATAAACAATATGTAAGAAAATGCCCTTATAAGTATTTCAGTGACGGGCAAGGAGGGTTGGTATGTGAGGCTGTGCCTTACCTGTAACCATGGAAATATAAAATGCTTATACACTGTTAAAGTTCTCTCATTTGACTTAACAATTTTTAGATTGTCCTTTTAAAAATGCCTGACTTTTCACATTATATTATGCATATTTTTCATACAGCTAAAGTGTCCGCGCCAAATAGTAGCTACTCTAGTTACGAGAAATTTGAGATATCATTCGGGCAAAAACATACGAGTGAAAATCCAACGAATGATAACTACCAGACGGTACCGCTAGAGGGCCGAGTGTTTGAGAACACTCCCCGACAGCATCAGTTTGTCCCAGTCAGCACACGCATTTCCCATCATACAGCCACGATCCCGTGCACTTATGTTTTTGTTATTCTTATCATGCCCCTTTGCGCTTCCTCACTCCTCCTACACCTTTCTCCTTCACTCCTACGTGTGCTCGTTATAGGTGCAACTTCATTAATCTATGAATTAATATAATAGTATTTTTCTTGTAACTGGATTTGTGTGTTTAATTATAATTTGGAAGTGTTTTTAGTGATATCTTAATTTGGGGTTAATTAATTCGTTTTCACTTTTTTCTTATGGGGGAAACTCGTTTGAGGTAGGATAAATTCTAGATAAGAGCTCCGCCAACTAATTAATCTTGTATATAGAGGGGTCAATGTATTTCAAATTCTTTTTTTAATGCAAAGCCATGATTTGCTCGCAATGGAAAAGCACATTTAACAACTGAAACTCTAATTCAGTTAGAAGTCCTAATTATTTACATGTTAGGGATGGACGAGTAAGGATACCAGCCTATTTTTTCATGTGTTTTTAGTGATCAGGTAGATGTGTTTAATCGCTATTTAGGGTAAGCTTGGATGAATTTGTGAGCCCAGAAACAGATCAATTGGTTTCCAGTTATTTCTTATGGGGAAGGGCCCGGTCACACAGCCGTTTGCGTCTGTATCGCGGGTAAATTTTTGCGTTTTTTTTTTGCCCGTGGTTGCCCGCGATGGAAAATGCGCAAAATTGGCCAACCCGCTGTTCATCGTGGTATGCCCGCAAAACAGACGCCGGCGACTGTTCCGCTTCCTCATCACGTCATTTCCGCGTCATTTTCTCGTGTGGACCACGGGTATAAAAGCTGTCGAGCCTTCGTTATGCCGAGAAATGCATCCTTGCCGAGATTTGCATCCCCTCGCTACCACAACCACTTTTGCCCCGTTTTATCTCACTTTTATATCACTTTTAGGGAATTTAATGGCGAACCAAAACCACTTCGTTTTACATTTGTTGGGAATGTGATACAACTTAAACCATTCCGTCTTTGTATTTGTTGTGAATGTAATCGAACGGTAATGCACGCCGTATACAAATCACTTTTGAGCAGGTAACATGTTTATTTTGCATTTTTCTATTCAAATCGCTCGTATTGAAACTGTTATGCACTCTACCATAAAGCTTATTTCTGCATAATAAGCTTTACGGTAGAGTGCCTAACAGTTCTCAAAAGTGATTTATATACTGTACGGTGTGCATTACCGTTCGATTACGTTCACAACAAAAACAACGAAGGAATGGTTTATGTTGTATTACATTCCCAACAAATGCAAGACGAAGTGGATTTGGTTATATGTTCGCCATTACATTCCCTAAAAGTGATATAAAAGTGAGATAAAACGAGGTAAAAGTGGTTGTAGTAGCGAGGGGATGCATTTCTCGGCATAACACCGGGCTGTAGAAATCATAACCGCTCAAGACACAGTCCCGTGAAGATCAAGATTTCAAGCTATGGCACCGAAGAAGCCAATATGTTATTATTGTAATAGTTTTTCATTTTTATTTTATTATCTTGTTATGAAATGAAAATGAATGTCAAGAAATAAAAATGGATTAAGACGAGGTCACTACAGTGACGGGGATCCATGTTCACCCCTTGACGTCTCGAGCACAACTGACGTGTGCTTGGCAAATCGCGCTGTATATACGCGGAGAAAGGCGTTTGACCGTCACACGCGTAACACGCTAATTTCACGTAATAACACCGCGATACAGGCGCAGAACATGCTATGACCGTGCTCCACCCACGATTACCCGCTGAAATTTCGCGTCCTACCCATGTGTAACCACGGCCTGGCCGCGGCCAGAGCACGTTGTTCCACGTCGTTCCGCGTCATTTCCGCGTCATTACCTCGTGTGCCGCCCGCGGTTACACGTGGTCTAAAGTTTTGAGCAGCGCAAAACTTTTTCGCGCGGCCAACCGCGTGTGAATTTCCGACCGTGTGTAAAGCACTGCTGTATCTCGTCTATATGGCGATCTCAAAGCGTCCAACATCGTCTGCTTCACGGGCAGAAATTTCTGGCCGTGATTCAGCCTCGATACGCCTGTGAAAGACTTGGCGACCGGGCCCTAAAGTTTTGAGCAGCGCAAAACTTTTTCGCGCTGCCAACCGCGTGTGAATTTCCGACCGCGTGTAAAGCACTGCTGTATCTCGGCTGTATGGCGATCTCAAAGCGTCGTCTGCGTGATTCAGACGCAAACGGCTGTGTGACCGGGCCCGAAGATTTGTCCAAGTAACGAGAAATTCTACACAAGATCTTGATCCGAGAACGAATGAACTTGCAGATACAGAGTACTCTCATAACGAAAAAAAATGCCGAAAATAGTCCAACATAATATAACAGTTAATAAAATACTTCTTAAAAAGTTTTTGGGGTGCCAACATCGTCCCCACTGTCTCTTTATGTGTATACAAAGGAAATACAACAAAATTACTACAAAACAAAGCATCAAATCTAGTCCTTAAAACTAGGACCTTATATTTTATTTTGAAGCTGATTTATTAAAAACAAATTTGTGATTGTTGTAGACGGAGCACAGTATTGATCGCAAAGCAATAATATCAATCCAATCCAAGTACTAACTCGGTATAGATATCGATAGTTGCATCATTCCGCCCACGCTTATTTTTCAGTACTTTTTATTGTATTTAGTACTTATTCTTACTTTTGAGTACTTTTCAAAACGTTTTAACAGGTTTACAACTTTTTGATATTTTTGAGGTTATTGAGTCTTTCCTTGCCATCATGTAGGTTTTCGATCAGGGGTTGGTGTAATAATAGTACGTGGTTTGCAATAATCTGGTCTGTGCAGCCCTTAGAGACACCTTGTGATTAAGGGCTATACAAATAAACATGACTTGACCTGACTTGATACATGCAATTCTCTTACCTTATGGAGGAGGCTAGAGTGAGACAAAGGGTTCTGATTTCTAAAAGAGCAGTGCATAGACTTCATTTATAGGTTAATACAGTACAGTAAGATGTTTATTCTATGCTACATTTCATATATTGCTTTCTTGCTCGGGTGAATAAGATGTAAGTTCATTTCTTTGTAAATCAGACTTTGCCTCACCAGACAGGAGCCTCATCGCATGTCACTCATTCAAATGCTATTTCGGCAATTGATCTTTGTATGTTTGTTTAAAAAAAAAAAAAATCAGTCACGATTGTAATGAAGGCGTCAAACATGCTCCAAACAAATGTCTTTCAATCAAGAATTTCACACAATACTGATGAGTTAAAGCAGAAATTAATGGAAGTGCGAGTCCCTGTGGCTCAGCCTGGCGTCCCCTCCTCCATCCTTGTCCCAATCTCTAGTGCGAGGCCGTTCTCGCTGTCTGCTGTGGTGTTCCTCGTGGTCCGTGACCAAACGCTGATGTGGCTGGTGGTGGTCGTTGTCGTTGCGGCGTTGATGATGATAGTGTCGGTCCCGGTGGTTAAAGTGTCCGTCTTCCTCCTCTCCTTCCTTATCCTCTTCGGGTCTGTAGCTTGCCTCAGTTATGTGGTGATGGTGGCGGTGGTGGTGAGAGTGCTGCACTTGCTTGGTTTCCATAGAAAGGAGATGCTCCTCCTCATCGTCATCTCGTTGATCTTCGTCAGGTTTTTCTAGCCGGGGGGGGATTTCCTGGGGACCCTTACGTTTGGAGGCCGCTGTCTTCTTGCTCTTTTGCCCGTCCTGGCAAAAGAAAAAAACATTATGGTTGGCCAAATTTACGTTCAGAGCTTGAGAATAGAGGTAAGATCTAAAACCAAAACCCGACCTCCTGGGTCTGGCCTAAAATGCCAATCATTACCTTTGGGTCGGGCCAGGTTTCTTTTTCGCTAAATGTCGCTATGCTAACATCTCAGTGTTACGTGGCGTTTCGAGGCGCTGGGTAGTTTTTTTCCATGAGAGACCGTAGACCGTAGCAAAAAAAAGGGAAGTCAACTCGTCACAACAAATGCTGTACAAAACGTTTGCAATATTACTTCAAAGAACTCCCTCCTGAATGCTGTTCTTGAACAGTTTGGAGAATATGGATGGTTTGAGTCTCATTTGAAAGGTGGGCCTCTTAAAGTTTGGTCCCAAACTGAAAAAATCACTGCAAGTGCTACTAACATTGAGTAATTTGAGTTGAAACACACAGAAATAAAAGGTTTTCATTTTCGCCTGATTTTTCTTTTATTTTTCTGCAATCAAATGCCTGCAAAAGAGTGTAGCATGGGCATCTTAGCTGGAAAACAGGTGAGACCATAGCCTTACCTGAAACCTTACCAGGTACATTGTCAAATTTGATCACAATCTGAAAAACTAAACCTTGTATTTTACACATTTTTTTCAAGGGTAGTCCTAGCCATTTCCAAAAATGCCCATTTGGAGAAGACAAGTTTACAGCTATGAAAAGTCTTCAAATGTGTATTTTACTTCGGCCAATCTTTTATACATTGTGAAAGAGTTTTAAGGTTTGACTTCTCTTTCCAGAAGTCAATCAAAGATTGTGCTCACTTGCGCTCGACGATCACACGCAAAATTGTATCCCAGGTTGCATTTACGCACACTCATTTTCGGCTCTAATTTAAAAATACCCCTGGAAAATGGCATAAAATTATGTTGGGAATTTCATTGGCTAACCATTATGTCAATCCTCTTTTGAACCGGTCACTACTGGCTAAAGGTATTTGGAGCAAAATGAGGCGATCCCAGTTTTAGGAAACAGATCTGTATAAGCTAACAGAGGCTGTGAACTATTAAAAAAAGCCTGCTATTGGCCAAAAGTGGTGTCAAGCCTTTCTGCGAAGTAAAACAAGCTTGTTTTTGGATGTTAAAGAAGACAATGGTAGTTTTCAAGCGCAGAAGAAGCCGGCACTGTCTTTCTGCACACAAGACAATGATGACACTAGTTTTCAGTATAGATGAAGATAGTTTTAGTATAAAAGCTAGTATTTTGCATGGAATAAGACGACGATAGCTAGGTTGCGGCCAGTGATTTGAAGTCAGGGTCAGCGGAGGCAAGTGTGGCACAGCCTCACTTATTATCATGTAAATATAAAATTAGAAGTATTTTAAAAGTTATATTCATCCAGTGTTAAAGCTCTGTCTCATTTAACTTCACAGTGTCTGGATTTGCCTCTTCAAAATCGCTCAATTCTCACATTTAATATTAAAATACTAAGTGCGTGCAACCGTCGAAAATCACTTGAAAACTGTGTGCCTCATGATAGTGAGACCATGACTAGTGATTCTGATACTCTGCTCTTTCTGACGACCAATCAATAGAAGAAGTAGTATTAACAAGCTAACAGAAATTCAAGTGCAACCATTATGAAAATGTTCTAATATTGCTTGGCATTTATTCCAACAAATGGATTACATCTCTAAATTGAAAGACTTCTCCATACTGGACTTCAAATTAAACCAAGAGACAAAAGAATGATCAACATATCTATTCAAAAGGAGTGTAATGGACTTGAACTATAAGTAAAGGGAAGACAATCACACTTTAAAAGTTATTTTTTTGATGATACAGTTTATACATTGTCATGAAAAAAATGCTTGTTTTTGTTGGCAATCAAACGATGAATAAGTTGTACAGTAGGGTCATTTATTTGGGGATCTGACTGCACCTCACTAAACATGAACCTTACCGCAAGTCACTTATTCTGGCATAGAAGAAGAAAGAAACACTACTTTTTGGCACGCTTGAAGTATAATAAAGTATGACACACACCCGAACCCATACAGTTTAAGCTCCCTGTCTGTTTTCAAACAATGAACTGCTGTGATGTATCACATGAATCATTTAAAGGAATTTGTTAAAAAAACGGTACGCCCTTCAAGTATATTGTTATGTTAGCTTGCCTCCTATTGGAAGAGTGTACTCTCTCTTCTTTCCCTGTTTATACACAACAGTGTATATCACACCATGTAACCAAATAAATCGTTCAATCAGAATACTCTTATGAGCACGTGATTTATTCTATCCTCCAATCAGAGTCCATGAAACGGTATAAGAAAGGCGCTCATGCTTCAGTCCATGAAATTCATGCTAATCCAAAGGTGCTTTTGCCTTGTCCATTTTGCTTACTTTTCTTTAATAAACAAGTTTGTTTGCAACTCAAAAGTCTCTGACATTGTTTTGAACCTGACAGATATCTTCAGTACTATATTTTAAAAGAAAAAGATCAGATAAAAACAATGCAATGGTCACTCACCTAAAACATCACTTGTGAATCTTTTCGGTGGAAGAACGACGGGGTCATGAAAATGAGATGTGAGATGGATGAATGACAGTGGACTTCAACAAATAATCAAATTATTTACAAAGTGAGACAGACTGGGGATAAAATATTACGATAGAGCACAAAACCCTACGTGTTACCGACCGGCACGACGGTGGGACTGGTGGGTAGCGTGTTCTCGGCCAGCCGGGCCACCAAATCGTTGGCGCTTTCCATCTCAGGCGGGTGGGTGGCCCTCCAGTACGACTCCAAATAGTCAGCGATGTGCTCGCAGGCGTCTGTCAGCTGATTTTCGTCCAAGATGACGTCGAACCATTCCTTTCCGCCCCAAAAAATAGGTATTGAGTTTAGAAAATGTTTTTCATGTGCACACTTTTACATAGTACTTATTGTTCCCATACCTGTCAACCTGTACGTTTTTGCTGTACAAAGTATGTTTATTATGCATTTTGAGACGTGTACGACGTACAAGAAAATCTGTACGGAAAAACGCAAATTTGTCAATTATGGGTACCATCTGGTATACTCTGACTATCACGAAACGGCAAATCAATCAAGTCAAATCAGTTCGCAGCGGTAGCCTCTATATCGGTGTCATTTTTTTCGTTGCAAACGAAGCGAGCGTTTTGATGCTACTTTGCCCACGCGTCTGCCGCCTGGGGATTTCCCATCATGCATCATTCAACATCGGATTTCATGTGGAAGTTGTGTAGTGAAAGGAAGTCCGTCTCTTTTTAGAGAACCGGCTTTTTCGGCTCAACTCATTAAAGAGAGCCGTCTCTCAAACAGCTCACTTGCTTTGATGCATTATATTACGAATGATTATGTTGTATAAAGAAGTTAAGAAAAAAAGGAAGTATAAAAGGAGAAAATGAATAAAGACAGGTTTGTGGTTATCCCTTTAATCAGTATATTACCAACAACAATTTAATGCAGAAAATGAATTCATAATTTGAATAAGAAAATGTATTATTCTACTTAATTATATTTGCATGTATTTTTTCCTTCTACAGTGAACGTTCAAGCTACTCAATTTTGGAACTTTTTTTATAATAAACCTCCTTCATGTCGAGCAACTCAGTATCTCACAACAAAATGTTAATTAAAAATATATATGACATAACGAAACACATGTATAATATAGCATGTTAAACTACATAAATAACCACGTTTGAAAAAAAAATCTGGCGTAAGATTATTTTGTAAATTGTAAGGGAAAATACGACGGTTTTTAAGGGCATAGAGCCCTGGAGCTTGACAGGTATGTGTTCCACTTGAAAAACACAAAAATACTTTCACATTAAACCTGGTCCCCTAGTAACAATTTGCTTGCTGGTTGCATTTAACATTGTATTCAAATTTGCAGATTTCCTGTGATGAGCGGTGAGGTTTGTGTCTTTTGAGGCAGAGTTAGATTTACAAATAAGTGAACCTGCATCTTCTTCATTCATGGTAACATAGAAAAAAAATGTCTGACCATAACTTATAAAACAAGTCTATGCACTGCTCTATTTGAATAAAAGCATCAATAGATTTATAATTCTCCATTATGAAAATTAGTCAATACAACGAGAGAAATATTACTGGATGGCTAGTTAATCACGGTTCATGGACACATTAACCACCTGGGTCCTATGATGTGTCTTGGGCAAGTACAGCCTGGCTGTGTCCATCCCTCTCCAGGCTGTTTTCTTTGGGTAGGGGTTTGCTCCTACACATGTGACAGATGGTAATGGTTTCCACATTTACCAGTAACTGAAGAGGCCGCCTGATCTGACTCAAATAACACGGCTTGATAATACCATCACCAATTCTATTGTTTGCAAAAGAGGTGTGCACCAAACCAGAATCATTGGTCTCGCTATAGCCCTCAGCCATGAGGCAATGGAATTGAGTGCCTCATTCTGCATCTGCAGAGTGTCAGCATGGTAATATGAATGAATGAATGAATGAAAACTTAAAATAAAAACAGAACAAAAACAATGACTCAACACCAAAATAATAATACATAATATGTTCGAAAAGGGGTAATCAGAAGCAAATGCTTATACTGTATTCCCTAACCCCTTCATCTTCCCTATTAAACACACCAATTATATAACTACAATTGTAATAATATTAATAATAAGTTATAATATGACAACAGCAACAATAACACAAAGTTAATCATAGTTCTAGAAACACTATTCCCAATCTCTTGTATCACTCATACCCGATTTTCTTCATCTCTGTATTCCGCCAGGAATGTTTTTTTGGTATTTAAATTTGAACAAGTGAATAGTTGGACATTGTTTGATCTAGTCTTGCAAACCGTTGCAGAGCTTGACTCCACACACAGACACACACATACTTCACCTGGTGATTCTCACCTTTGGGATCATGAATTCACTAATATGTTACATAACAATCGTATCCATAAAATTCATGACATAATGTGAAATTCCAGCAATTTTAAAAACAAAATCCCCAAATTGTGACGTAAAATGAGAACGAACACTGAAAAAAATAACCATATAATCTGATGTTAACTTTACATCGTCCATGATGACAGGTGAGGCACAGCTTATTTGCCTCAAATGACTGCACGTCATTTGTTATTTCTCTAATCTGGCCACAAAATGATTCTCACCGGTGGACACTGTGCTAGCTTGTCAGCAGCCACAAGCTGAACGTTGAGGTGCTTGGTCTGAGACTTTCCTCTGGTCTTGATCAACCTGGTCAAAACCTGCAGAATATTTAAAAAAAAAAAATATATATATATATGACTACAGACAGCATGGCCTTGAGGTGCAAATTCTTTTTTACAATACTTACAAAATAATTTCCTGAATAACTTGATATGAACACCACCAAGAATGGTTTGTTTGAATTAGTATAAATGGCACACCACCCATTGAACTCTGCAAATGTGTGGTCTACATTATCCACCAATTCTTAAAAGCATAGAATAATGACGATGGATGAAATAATACGTTTATTTTTAAGGGAAGGTTTTGCAAAATATGATATCTGATGTGGCCTCCTTGCCCAGCTGGGGGAAATTTAGACATACCAAAGAATTTGTTGTTCAGTGACACGTTTTAACTCACTGAGTTCATTAATACATTGTCAAAAAGGACACATATTATATAGCTAGGTTTTTTTATATTACTCATCAAATTGGCTGTGCAACACTGCCAGCATTGCTGTCATAACGTTTTAAAAGTAGTCCATCAGACTCTAAGTATTTTGATTGTTTTCAATGTATTTATCATATTTTTGTTTCGTTGAATTGTAAATTTTAAGCATTACCCCCTGATGTCATGATTACTTATTGCCCTCACCTGTGCCCGCTCGTTTGGCGCCAGCTGCTGCTTGTTGCCTGAGGGATTCCCCTCCTATTTATACCCAGTACGCCAGTCAGTCCTTTTCAGTCCGTCAGCGAACCTCTGCATACGCAAGGCAAGCACTTTGACTCTGGCTCCCGTCTGTCCCGTCCTCATCCGTTTCTTACTCGTCTGTTCCTGATTTTCCCATTTGTCTCCGGCTATCGACCCGTTTTGTCCATTTGACCACGCTCTGATCTCCCGCTCCGGCTATCGACCCGTTTTTGCCCCTGACTACGCTCCGATCTTCCGTCCCGGCGAATCACTTCCGCATTTCGATCCCGCGCCGATCCCGTGAGCTGCTTGCTCCTCCTGTTCAGCGATCACCGGATCCCTGGCCTTTGTTTCCTCGAGATCCCAATAAATTTTTGTCTGAAATGTTACGCGATTGGGTCTACCATTAGTTCTGGTTCTGACACCTGAATGATCTCAAAAATGCTACTTACTGTGAATTGAACCAGTAACAGTAAAAACACGTTCAGAATTTATGGTAAAAAAGAGGAAGACGTTTTTCCCATGGTGACAGATAATTTTGCTGTTTTTTTCCCTGATTTTTAAAAAAAATGTATGTTACAGGGAAAAAATGTCAACATTTGCAGCTTCCCACAATGGACAGACAACATAAAAATTGAGAAAAAAAGAAAAGTAAGAATACTGTAATATACTGTAAATAATATCTGTAATACTGTATCAGAAAAAATATATTTTCCAACAAAAAAAAAAAAAAATGTTTTATGCAATCAGGTCTGCTGCACTCACGGGTGAAACAAAAGTCTGGTTTCTCCAAAGACTTGCAAAGGTTTACCTTTGGAGAAGAAATCTTGACATAGACCAGGATGGGCGCCAGGGAGGTCTTGGACACCTGTAACGGATGGTTGACTGTGTCCGCGTCAAGAACCACCAGCTGTAAACTACGGGCCAGTTCAAATATGCGCTCCACCTCTCCTTGGATTTGAGCTGTGATGGCACAAGATCGACTTTGCAAATGTGCATTTTTCTAAATACAAAAGCTTTTTATGTGATAATTGTACTGTCAGTGGTATGCAGTTCAGAGAGATAGGTGAGGCTCAGCACCAAACAATAGAATTAGTTATATTATTAGCAAGCGAACAGCAAGTCAGACCATCCTGTATTTTTTCTTTCTGGTTGCATGGACTTTTTTTTTATCTATCTATCGATGCTTTTATTCAAAAGGAGCAGCGCATATACTTTATAAGTTAAGGTATAATATGTAGGTTCACTTATTTGTAAATCTGACTGCGCCTCACCAGACACCAACCTGACTGCTCGTCATTGATTAGTTATTATGTTACACAAGTTAGTTTACTCAAATGTAAGATGTAACAGTTAACAGTTCTAATAGCTAGCCTGCTAACACCCCACAAGTAACATTTTTGTCTGAATGGACGAACTCATTTAAATCACAAACATTGGTTGAAAAAAGTATGGATTTGAATGCTGCTTCGAACATTCATTTAATGGTGTGAAGACCCATGAAGCAACACCAAGAACATTTTGCAACAGGAGAGGTGTGAAAGCCAGCAGCAGGGTGATGAAGCATTCAAAAGCTGATTATAAGAAAATGAGTTTCGTACCAGCAGCATCTGTGACAAAAAAAGCAATGAGAAAGAACAAGATCATATTTTGTGGGGCGGAATAACATCAGCATGTCGCCCATGATAACATGAAGACGTTTTTAAGTACCTAAATTTGAACGTGTGTTGGTCCGATCAATTAAGGCCTTTTTCCCAGGGTTGTTTAGTATTGAGCGCTTAGCCAGGGATATGTCTGCCGTCACCCGTGTGATTGTGATTCTGCAGGAAAGAATGTTTTGGTCTAGAGCAGTTACCCAATAACCGCTTAGACCAGCAAATGATTTTCAATAACAAAATGACTTTTCACTGACCTGCCTTCAAATCGATGTTTCAGAAAGTCAAAAAGGGCTTTTTGCATCATGTCCGTCACCTGGAATGAAAAGAAAGTGAATGAGGAAATGTAACCCATTTAATAAAACTGGGAATGTATGAGGATGATCTCACATCCAAACCCTTCAATGAAGGTCCCATAAGAACCACTGGGCGCATGGTCGGCACCACGTCGTACATGGACACTTGCTCACCCTGTACCCAGCAATACAACAAAATTCACTTGCACCGAATACCTTTAAAAACTTTGACATGTTGTGGATGGAATGTAGTGAGGATTAGGAAAACATCTTTACACTACCGATCAAAAGTTTGACAATTTTGTGTTTTCCCAATCTGTGTATATTTTCCCCTTGTTAATCACTTCTGTTTTTTGGCCAGTCTCAGATATGTATTTTTCTTTATCACTCTGCCTTGAAGGCCAGCATCTCGCCTCCTTACTGAAGAAAAATTACAACCAAGCTGCTAGTCGAGGACCTTTAAGGCGTCTATTTCTCAAACTAGAGACTATAATGACAAGTAGTCACGACACTTCTCTTTCTCTTCTGGTAAAGGCCCGTTTGTGCTGTTCTCTGAAGGGAGTAGTATACACCATTACAGGAAAAGCTCGCTGGTGATTTCATTTCTTAGTATAAGAACAAACTGTTGAGTTTAACACGTTTCTTTTGGGGGCTATTCGGAAAGTTTAATTACGCCCACGAATGTGATGTTACAGCCACTCGACTACCTCAAAGGAAGGTCAATTGTATAGCTTCTCTTACCAGCTAAACTGTTTCCAGGTGTGTTAACATCATTGCACAAGGGTTTTCCAACCATCCATTACCCTTATGACGCAATTAGCAAACATATTGTACACCTATGTAGATATTAAATTAAAAAAAAACGACATTTGCAGCTAGAATTGTTATTTATCACGTTAACACTATAAGGGGGGGTGTTTCTGATTAGTTTTTTTGTTATCTTCATTAAAAAAATAGTGCTTTTCTTTGAAAAGTAAGGACATTTCTAAGCAACTCCAAACTTGTGAACATTAATGTAGATGGAAAGCTAGCTGCATTTCAGAAAGAAAATAGACTTACTGGCTTCTTTTTCACCTGCTGATTGGCTGTTGGAAGAGACATGCTGTCAAGCTGGCAACTTACTGAGTGACTGCTAATCACATATTCTTACCTTGCGAAGGAGGTGTGTATTTCTTTGAGTTCATATCTTGGGCCACCTGTGATGCTGCTTTGCTAACATTAAAAAAAATAGATTAGAGTTGATTTGAGAGCACTGTTGAAGTCAGGTTCTGTTCACAAGGACATACTTGGCTAAAGCTTTGGCTGCCTTCCTGGCTTGGACTTCTCTTCTGATCAGAATGGTCTCCAAGTTGACCGGACTGGGGATGAAGCCCACCACGCCGTCCTCCTTCACAGGCCGTCCGATCCACCATTCGTTGTTGAACTTCTGTGAATGCAATGGCGCCTTGCGTAATGAGTATGCGAACAATTTTAGTTCTTACCGATGCTACATCCATGGCAGCCTGGTCATTGTGGAAGAGGGATTGCCTCTTTGGTCGCCCCGTCTCAAAGTTTCTTATTTTCTCATGCTGAGGTTTTTGAGTTTTTCCTTGTAAACATGCTGGTTTCAGATCAGGGGATGTTGTAATTGTGGCCTGTGCAGTATTTTGAGCCTTTTTGTGATTAAGGGTTTTACAAACAAATGTGACTTAGCTGGTCATGAGTGACCGGACTAGTAATGACAAGCAACAGAGACAACATTCTGTATGGTGACTGGTGACTCAATTCATTTAGCAGGGAACATTGTTTGTATTTCTACAGTTAAAATCTATTCAAAAAAGGAGGGCGTGGGGTTGACCTGTTCTATTGTTATTTTTGACTTTAAACAAGTGCAATACACGCGTATATTTCTTTGTATTCTCCACTATTGTTGTCAGAACTAGGGCTTTTGGTGGTCCACTGTCAATTATCTAGTGGACCTCAACATATATTATAAAGATAATTCTCACCTGACTCACGTGACTTATTATATAAAAAATGCATATTACAATTTATAAGAAATAATCACAACAACTATAATAATGATAATAATAATGAATAAAGACCCATCGACTGGTTTACATTGACAGGAAAATAATTATTTGCATGAAAAAAGCAAGATATATCTTGAATAAGTCTGATGAAAAGAAATTCGTATTTCTTGGTTTTAAAAAAATATATGAAAGGTAACTGTTGCTTTGATTTTGTAAATCATATCTGTTTAAAACAGATCTTATTTTGCAGAGACCACAAGCATGGAAAAAAATGTTTGTCACTTGTGCTACTTTTAAAATAAAATCCATATCCCTTGTTAAATTTACCGGTACTTTATTTTGTTCAATTAGGACTGATAGGGAAAAGTGGCCACTCTTCAGTTTGTTTATACGTCGCCCTAAATGGGACCGCTAAATGTCACTGTTGTCCGTAGTGCAATTGAAACAAGGGTTACCAAGCACAAGGAAAAATACAAAGTAAGGAGACCCAAAGTGAGCAAAACACACCATTTTCATCTGATTTATATTCTCCTCTCGTCAGACTTTCAGTTTTCTTCTAAGTGATGAAATCAATAGCATTTTCAATATTCACTATTAAATTTTCACTGTAAAAATCAAATGTTGTGCAGCAATTTCTTTCAACACCATTAAACCCAATTGCGACTCTCCCAGGGCTTTGGGCGGTAGCAGCAAGATAGTATACAATCATGTCAGCTCCCTCTTGATGAGGCTCGAGTTATGCAAAATCAAAGCAATTTCTTTGACCTATAGCTATTTTAAAAATGCACTTTTATATTATGGTTTGCATATTTTCCCTACAATTCAAATCATTTTGTTTTTCGATGAATCTTTTACCCACTATAAGCCGTTAAACAATCCACAATATTCCTTTAAAATAAAAACGTATGACACTCGTTTGGTATCACTAACATACTGAGATGCCAAGAGCTAGACTTATTCTATAGTACAGTGAACCCAATAAAATCATCCATCCATTCGCACCGCTTATCCTCAGAAATGGTTGCCAGTCGCAGGCCAATACAATCATTGTTTGTCTAGTTTATGTGGGGAAGGGTACAGAAGGATTAAGTGTATTGAATTGAGAGTGAACTAGAATGAAACCAGAGGCCCCCAACCTCTTTCACGTGGAGGAAGTCTCGGGCCTCAAAGGTGATGGCCTGGCCTGGCACTGGAACGTTGTCGTCATCTGCTGGCGTGTAGGAGAAGTTGCAGCGTACGGCGAAAGCCACAGGCCGGTACTGAGGACAGGAGCATGCAAAAAGCATCGAAATTATCTGATTTCAAAAACTTTATCTCTTTAATTCATGGTCTTCTCAGAAAGAGCATTTCGGGAGGGAATGAAGGCTGGTATGACGAACCTTGGCTTTCTCCAACTGAACCTGTGCGTTTCGCTCATCAGCAGCGTCTGAGTCGTGGCGCTCTCCCTAAAAGAAGGCACAATAATGTACCCTATTATTATACCAATGTCTTGCTGGATTTCTGCCCACAAAGTAGTAAAACACGTACTCACGGTTTCAACAGTTATTGTACTTACTGTAAATTCTGGGCCACATGGCGCACCCCATTAAATGCGCATAATCTAAGAAAGAATCTCAATTTTGCCTTTATATGAGCTGCACTGGATTTAAGGCTGCAGGCTTAAAGGTGGGGTGCATCCTTTTAGGTGTATTTAAAAATGTTGAAAGTTTAATATTTTCTCCATCAGGTATTTGTTAACAATGCCAAAGTGAGTTTAAAGAGCCTTTATGCTTTTTTTTCCCACCACGCCAAATGCTTTTAACCTTTAGGGCAGCCGTTCAGAGGGAACTAAGAGGAAAGGGTGACGGGGCTAGTGGTGGAGAGTGACGTTTTCAGCTTTGCCATTTTCCTCTCCCCCCAAATATGCCCAGGTCACCTGTTTCCAGATCATATGACCAATTCAAAGCCAAGCACATACAGTATGTGATGTTGCGTGAACAAAAACGAGAATGAGGCCTTCGTCTTGCATTGGCTTGTCATTGTCCCTCATGAATTAAAGGAAAGTCCAGCGACCTGACGTTGACACAGATGAAACGATGAGAGAACAGTAGCGTTTTTGAGGGATAACATTCACTTTCAATTTGCATGTAGAAATTGAGGACTAGAACTTGTGGGTGCAAAAGTTGAAATATTGTAAGTACGCTGTAGATATTGAATGAAATACCTAAAGTCAAACCTCCCGTTTTGTTCCTGTTATTTATTATATGAATAATGTTGGCAAAAACATGAACTCATTTTTCTCAAAGAAATGTTCCTAGACATCATTGTGGTGTTTTCGTATGCTTATTTAAACTGCATCCTTGTTACGTATCTGTTTAACAGACCAAAAACAGACACATGACCCAATAGCGCTCGTTCTCTCAGTTTTATTAATAAAGAGGGAAAGTAGGGCTTGCTTCCACGATCCAATGATTGACGGACAAGGGTAGCAGGTGGCTGGAAACGCGGAAGTAGCACTTCCGTGTCGAGCGAGGATAATCGTAGATTTGTGGGAATACTAGTCGTTAGCCGGGACGGGAGAGCAAGGGCGGTATCGAGTTCGGAAACAAGGTCGGCAACAGGTGTCAGGCAGGTAGCGGGGCAAAACAGGTCGGATGTCGGGATGGCAGAACAGAGCAAAATCGGGTCCAGAAACAGGTCGGCAACGGGTATCAGGCAGAGGAAAACAGGGCAGGAAAAATGTCTGAAAGAGTGAGCTTGCCTAGCTGGGAGCATCGGTTCCCAACGATCTGACGGTGTCTTCTTGAAAGCCGGGGGTTTAAAAAGAGTCTCTTAGCCAATCAGCTCTCAGGGCTGTTGGCGCCAATTGGGCAGTCGCAGGTGCCTTGAATCGGCAATCGGGAAAATCTTTTGGAATGCGACCTTGTGTGAGCGGTCAAGGTGCATTCATGCGATCTGCACATCATCAAGTGTAAAAATCAACAACTATGGTGAACAAAAACACAGAGAGCATTTAATAGAGGGAGAGCTTAGTCATGGATTTAATTAATACTTGGGGGAGACAACTCTGTTTAGCCTCCGTTAGCACAATAATTTAAAAATGCTAGTTATGCTATGCTGTTAGCATCCATGAGTACTTCTGCAAACAATGGGTGTCCTCTTCTGCGCATGCGGGCTACCTGTCCCACAGGAGATGCATAGAGGTCACAGGAGAGCGGTATGTAGGTCGCATTTAGTTTGAAATGTGAACGATCTTACACAAACATTGGATTTCACCCAAAAATTTAAATTGAGCATTATGCTTTGCACTGTGAACCTAGTCAAAGTGGCCTGGGTCTAGAAGGATTTTATACATTTGACTATAAAGGATTTTATACGATTGAATACAAGTTACATTTATTAAGTGCAATGAAGATTTTCACCAAGTAGGCTATAGTTCAATGACAGGTCGCTCCGTTCCGAATGCAGAATATTTTGTCTAGTTCTGTTGATAACAGGACTCTGACTCTGTTTTGAGAACAAGGTCCTGATGACGTAGAACTGCTCTGTGTTGTTTTAGTTAATTCCAGACATCGCGGCGCTCTTCTCAGAGGTGGTGGAGCCCGGGGGACTGAGTGAGAATGAGAATGAGAGGAGAAGCGAGAGGACTTGAAGAGAAGGCTTGTCAGAGACTCCGACGACACTAATTCATCTATTTTCGATGGAGTACACTTAGTTAAATTAATAATGAAATTAAATCTGCCCCCGTGTGGAAATGCCGGTCTCTTGTTCATCTTTTCCATCAAGAAACGAGCGCGCATTGTTAGGTGAATTTAGGTTGTGTTTGGTTAATGGAGTCAGATAACTAATTCGAACAATTTGGTCAACGGTACATTTTAATATTTAAAACCTAACAATTTGGTGTGAAAAAGCAGATAAGTGCCTTTACATCTGGACCTTAACAGATCGGATACAGGTCGCGTCCACGCTAAGAAATCGATTTCCCTGCAGTGTGAATCTAATCAGGACAGATTTTGGACTCAGAGCACTTACTTGACGAGAGGATGATCTACAAGCAGATCATTTAGGCCCGGCCCTCGAATGAGTGTCGGCCCGAGCTGTCATTTATTCTGCTTCTTATTTTAATGCAACATCGTTAGCTGGCGAGCTCTATTTGAATACAATGTTCAACTTCGAGATGGCAAACCATTCTCCAACAATTTTAAGACTATTCTGTGTTATATACGAAATCAGCAAGCCTTACAATAAAAGAACCTCCCTTGCTCTGTGGGTCATGATTGTGCCGCTGTAAGAAGATTAAGCATGTGCCAATCTGGGATTTAAGTAGAGAGAGAGAGACAGGGAACGATAGGAAAGAATCCATGACAACCATTAGATAAGACGAACACTACAATAATTGTAGCGTGTGATCGTTTCCATCTTTGAATTTCAACCTGGCTGGCTTTGCACTTTTTAGAGCTGCTTCAATTACAGACATATGACACGAATAGGGCATTTTTTTGTTTGAACCAAAATGGAGACTCAGAACATTGACAAAAAAACTGTTTCACTATTTTCTGACTTTTTGGCGATATTAGCACATTTAACTGGTAAACACACTCATTACAGACGGACCAGCTATGCTAAAGAATCTTTAGAGGGACATTGTGTATTAATTAAGGCCTCCTAACGGTAAGATAAAACTGCATTCATTAAAAAAACTATACCTATATTAATTTGGATAATGAGCAAAAATACATGAACTATCCAATAAAAGTTTATTTTTGAGATATTTGTTTTAGTTTTACATAACATGAGGCTAACCTAGAGGGAGCTGATTGTCTGCCATCTTGCTACAACAGGAACCGCCAAATACGTTGTGAAAGGCTGGGCAAACAAATGAGAAGAAAAAGAGTGCGGTTTGGTCACTTTGAGTGTCCGTGGTCTGTATTCTTCCTTGTGATGTGTAACACTCGTTTTCATTTGCACTTAAACGGGTGTCTCCTAGATGGTGCCCATGGGCACCTTGTAGCCCTCTAAGAACACCAGAGTAGTAAAGGACAGGTTTTGGAAAATAGCTCACCGGTTATGGCTCATTGTGATTTTCTCGGAAATGTGATTGCTCACTGGCTTGATGTTTTTGTGGTTGGCTGAGGCTATTTGGACTCTGCGTCTAATAGTTACAACCTGGTGACTACATAGTAACAACATAGTGTAGGTAGAATTGCTTTAAGTTATATTCTATTGGTTTAGAATATAATCCGGTGGTAACCGAGTCAACCAACGGTGCTAAAGATTCCCCACCAGAATTACTCCCCAAAATACAGTCTCAATTTATTCAAAAGGACAGAATACTCCAAGAACATCAAATAATAAAAGATAAAGGACATTGTCGACAAGAGAATTTGCAGTGGTAAAGGGGGAAAGCGGGTGGAGAAATTCTGTAGCGGTTGAAAGAACTTATCAATAAGCCCCATTTTAAGATCATTAATTCATTTAGATTATTGGAAATCACTTCATAGCATGTCAGAATGGTATTTTTCGATGCCTAGCGCCAAACGGATTGTGGGAAAATCTTTTTATTTCGTTACATTTTGGTTGAGAAGAAAGAAAGAAAGAAAGAAAGAAAGAAAGAAAGAAAGAAAGAAAGAAAGAAAGAAAGAAAGAAAGAAAAAAAGAAAGAAAAAAAGAAAGAAAGAAAGAAAAAAAGATGGAAAAAAAAGAGAGCATTGTTCCCGTCTGCCTTTTTAAACGTCAATAAGATCGTCAGTCACTAGAGGCGTTTCCTGTGACCAGTCAAAGAGTCCTGTTGACGCCTTTCAATATAAAGTTCTCCAATTGATGTATTGATTAATAGGCACGTTTCATTCGGACATGCAACAGAATACATCTCTGGCATGAATCATGACAATATACATAGGTGCATAATTACATTTTTGTCAACAAACGAACTCTCTGAGGGTTTAAAACTTTATCATACAGCTGGAGAGTCTAGTCACTTCCTGTAAATGAAGACAATATCTGTCCTTGAGTCTTGGTGTGCAGTTCAGGGTGATTAATGTTATCCAATCCTCGCAGCAAAAACCAAATTTAAAAAAGGGACAGAAAAGGGGAATGTGTGACGGCTTGTGAGTTTTTTCTTGTGTTGGGAAGTTGGTGGTTGTAATAGGTTAGGGGAAATGTATTTGTGACAGTGTAGTCTCCTACGATAGTAATAACAAGATAAGAGTTACTTTAGAAATGAATTTAAAACTGGTAGCCCTTTGCGCCAATCAATAAAAGCTCTCTGTTTCAAAAAGGTTGGTGACCCTTGCACTACATAATACAGCAACATCTAGTGGTCAAATATAATATTACACAGTGTCCCTTTAAACAAACCAACCAAAATGTAAAAAAAAAAAAATTGGCTAATAAAGTCAAATAATGGCTCAATGATTGCCCCTGGAAAAAAACAATAATTCTCAAATGGCTTTATTTGTACCACACCTGGTAGGAAAAAGAACTCAAAAAATAAAAATATATCTGAAAAGAAGCATTTGTATGATAATATTAAGAAATAAATATTACATAATTTGATTACTTCAGGAGAGTTCAAGTGTAATACATTAAGTCATCATTAGATATTGATGTGCCAATGTAATTCTGATGTAACTATATTTTACCAGGAAAATGAAATTAAGATTAAGATTCAAATTTCAGATGTTTCATGAGATTTTTTTTTTTACTAACGTGTAAAAAATAATGTTTACAAAAAATAAGAGATGAGTTAGTAAATGGGTCATTCGGGGAATATATTTCTTAGGTTTAAATAAAACAAGTCAAAAAAATGAAAGAAAAGAATTTCAAATCTTTACATTTCTATAACTTATTTTCTTTAACCTTACTGGGAAACAGTAAATATAATCGGAACTTAAAAAAAACATCAAATGGGAAAAGACCACAACAATTTGAGCACCCCAAGAAGAATATGTAATGATTATATCGATTTCCTTTGTACAATAAATAACAGTGGTTAGCGCTTGTGCGGCACAGTTCATGTCATGGGAACCTGTCGTGGGTTCAAATCCAGCTCCAGACTTCCTGTGCGGAGTTTGTATGTTCTCCCCGTGCTTGCGTGGGTTTCCTCCGGGCACTCCGGTTTTCTCCCACGTTCCAAAAACATGCATTTCAGGTGAATTGGCCGGTCCAAATTGTCCCTAGGTGTGAATGAACGAATGAGTTGTCTGTCCCTGTGTGCCCTGCGATTGGCTGGCAACCAGTTCAGGGTATCCCCTGCCCACTGCCCGGAGATGGCTGGGATGGGCTCCAGCCCCCCCGCGACCCTAATGAGGATAAGCGGTACGGCTAATGAGATGAGATGAGATGAGATGAGAAAATCCCCAACCGAATATGCTTTACACTGATACTTGGCTGGAACAATATTTTACAAGGGTAAAGTCACCAAAGAAGGGTTCGTTCGTTCGTTGGGGTTGTCCATCGATTCGATGATGACCATCTTCTTTTATTTGTGAGTCTGCTGATGTTTGAACAGTCCAATCCTGGATTGTGGTCGGAGACTCAGGTAAAAGAGGATACCTGCGCAATGATGGTTTTTAAAGTGGCGTAAGGGGTGCGCTTTCCCCAACGCCACTATCTTGATTGTAAAGAAGATGGTTCCAGTGGCAAGGGAGACCCTAGACGACCGGCATCTTTCTGCAACTGCAGGCGGCTAACGGGATCCACCACTCATACACACAAAATCTGTTTTCAGCAAGAAAATGTATGTAATATAAAAACTATTCAGTTATTTTTTTCTTCCACCTGATGTCAAAATGTCTGATTCTACACGACTTATAAAGAGAAAATGAATCATTTTTGACCCCTAGATGTCGCTGTGTTGTGCAGTGCAACCATAATATAGTGCTAAATAGCATTAGGAAGAATACAAACTATGGAGACTCAAAGAAACCAAACCGCATCCTTTTTCTTCTTATTTTCTTTGCCCAGGCTTTCACAAGGTCTTTGGTTTTTAGGTGCGACCGTCACAACAAGATGGCAAACAATAATGTCAGCTTCTTCTAGGTGAGCCTTATGTAGTGTGAAATAAACACAAATTTCTCAACCTATGTAAAATTATACGATTATCTGAATGTCCATTTGTGTTTATTTGTTATTTCAACCTTGTTTTTTTTTTAGTGTTTTATTTTTTTACCACGAGGAAATGTGACATAATACACGCTGTCTCTTTAAAGCAAATAACTGGCTTTAGCCATTCGATGTTTCAAGAGGCAATGTCAATTTGACAACTAACGAAAGGTACACGAGCAACTGTTTCCGTCCTATAAACAAATGGAGGAGCTCCCAAAGGCACGCTATTAGGAATTATCGGGCCATTTTCACTTTAGCACGAACATATTCGCATGAATGGAAACCAGAGTATTCTTTTCTGAACCTTCAATAGGACATTGCCCCATTTTCTGTCTCCGGAAAGAAGGACGAGGTATGTGGATGGAAAGAGAGTCTAAGAGGCTTAAGAGAGGTCACTGGCAGTACTCCAGTTAAAGAAACGCTTCACACTTACCCTCTAAACAAAAACGCCTTTTATCGTTTTCAAAACCCCGAGTTGTACTTAGGGATTGACAGGCTAGCACACGAGTTGGAAATTCAAAGTAATAAAAGAAGTATATTGGACCAAAAAAGAACACTAACAAAATCTATGTTAGTAGCCACAAAGATGTAAAGCTTTATATAAGCCGTATAAGGAAGGAACACATACTTTATATATACACTGTTTATATCAGGGGTCTCAAACGTTGTGTCTGTTGACACCAGTGTGCCCCCTAGGGACAATTAAGGTGCCTGGGGACCTGTTCTTATAATGGCTCATGATGGGTCTTTTAGATTTTCTAGTAAGATTATTTGATTTTTAGAGGTAGACTGAGTCTAATATCCAATATTTAACCGGGTAATAACATAGTAACAACATCATAATAACATCATAAGTTATTATTTTAGAAATGCACATCAAACTAGGTGCTCTCAGCTTGAAAAAGGTTGGAGACCCCTGGTTTGTATCTTTATCTATTTGAAAATGTTAAGAACGTTTGTGTCATATTTGCCCTCCTACATAAACCATATCATTTTCCATTATCAAACGTTTTTCAAAAAGTGCTAGAGAGCCTCAAGGAGCCGCCTGTTGCAGTTAGGACGCTAACTAACTATTTTGCATTATAAAAGGAGACAATGTAACCGTAAAGTGTTAAACCATTTCATTCTGCTTCACACTCCTGGTATCGAATTGAAATTTAATATTCAAAAAAATTGGAAAGCAAATTATTTCCCTAATCTTTTGGTCCTTCATGAACACGAACTGATAATGTATTGTTCAATATCCTTCCATTCATCCATTTTGCAAGCAACTGATGCTTTAGAAAATAATGACCTAACCAGATACTAAATTAGTTAAAAAAAAACAAGTTCAGTAAATCTGAAACTAATCATTTCATTCACAATAACTTGTTTTTTTTTTGTCATTCGGGTGGTTTTTGAAAATTAGATTTAGTTTATTTTATTCAGGAAATTAGTTTATTGAGACAATAACAGCCATCCATCCATTGATCCATCCATCCATCCATCCATCCATTCATTCATTATCTGCACCGCTTATCCTCAGTAGGGTCGCGGAGGTGCTGGAGCCCACCCCAGCTCTCCTCGGGCAGTGGGCAGGGGACACCCTGAACTGGTTGCCAGCCAGTCGCAGGGCACAATAACATCCATTATCCATTCATTATCTGCACCGCTTATTCTCAGTAGGGTCGCGGGGGTGCTGGATCCCATCCCAGCTCTCCTCGGGCAGTGGGCAGGGGACACCCTGAACTGGTTGCCTGCCAGTCGCATGGCACAGAGAGACAGACAACTCACTCGCTCATTCACACCTAGGGACAATTTGGACCGGCCAATTAACCTGACATGCACGTTTTTTGGGGAAACCATGTGGGAGGGAACTGGAGTGCCTGGAGGAAACCCAAGTCAGCAAGTACGGGAAGAACATGCAAACTCCATGCGGAGAGGTTGCGGTAGTTGGACTTGAACCCTGAACCTCTGCATATTTTGACACTTATTGATAATGAAGTCACTATCTATGAACATGAGATTTATGTTGTTAAAATATTTGTTGCTTCAAAAAACGTGCCAACTGTTAGCATGTCAGTGGAATTTTGCTTTGTTTTTTTAGCACAAAACTAAGCGGACACTATTATACTTTTTGCAATACAATGTGAGTACTTCACCTTATGTCTACTTTGAAGAATATTTTTCACAATTTGTTTATCCACTCGTGAACTGATTTCAGCAGTTTACTGCATCCAAACTGTTTTCAAGTTTAATCCTAAACAAGACTGTTTACTAAATTGCGAATAAATGTAAAAGTTTAAGCTTTAACTTTGCAACATATACCTTGTATTGTATATGTTTTTTTATCATTTGAAATTGTGTACCCCATATAACAATTTTTGTGCAAAAGAAATTCACAATTATTTGACTAATCTCGTCCTGCACATTTCGGCTCTTATCTGCTATGTATGACAACAAACATGAACTTTACTGCAAGTGGGGAAATAACTAAAAACATTGTTGCAAGAATTGTTTTTTGTGTTTAATTGATCGATAAAATTACACTAATTATCTTGTTTTTTTTTCCTACTCATTTTGTCTTGCTGTGAGTAAATGGGTGATACGTTGTATTTTCCAGGTTGTTTGCATATTTTCTTCTCACTGACACCATCTTCTGGCTGTTGTCATCATTGCAGCATCTGTCAAGCTCTTTAGGTTGCTCGTGCACGTATGTGCGTTTCTTAGAAGCGCTCAAATAAACTTTGGGTTCGACTGTACTTGAAACAGGCCTTTTCTTACAGTCACATTTTCATGCTACACTGACAAAAAACTGTGGTGCCGAGCACGCAGTTACTCTCCAAAGCACTTTTTCCTACTACGTGATGTTTTCCGCAGCCGGAAGGGCTTTACTAAATGCGCTGTGGGGAAAAAATGATAAGGGCTCTTTGTACTCACTTGGCCATTTATAACACATACACCTCATTGATGGACCACACCTTTCTCCATTCGGGCACCGGTGCAGTGGAATGCTCTGCCCCCTGAGAATCAATCTGCAACCTCAGTGGGACTGTTTAAATCTAGGCTTTTAACACACACCTTTATTCTCTAGCTCATGAATGACCTATTTTTCATGTTGACAATATCTGAGTATTATTTGTCATTGTAACATCCGTTGCACCCTGCTCATCCTTGAAGGGGAATTACCTCATGTGCGGTCCCTTTTCAAGGTATTTTCATTCACCTCATGTAGAGGTTTTGAGTTTTTCCTTGCCCTCATGTAGGTTTTAGATCATGGGATGGTGTAATAATAATCTATAGTTTGCAATAAACTGTGGTCTGTGCAGCCCTTTGAGACTCTTTTTGATTAAGGGCGTCACAAATAAACACGACTTGACCTTTAAAGTTGATCATCGCTGAATTAAGGGAATTTCAAAAAATAGTAAGGCCAGCAATTGGCTGAAGTTGACAGATATCTCTTTATAGATAAACAAGTGTCAGCCGGCTTTCAAATTCGGCGGAAAAATAATAAACAACACTCTGAATGAACATCAACTTCAAAACCATCTCTTCATCGTTCCATCAATTTATAAATTTGATGACGTAATTTCTACATCCACAACACATAGGCCTTCAGCACGCGGACGTTCACGCGCACTGACAGGTTTTTGGGGTTGGCGCAGGGATTAAGGTCCATTGCAACAGATGGCGCATCCTGTGACACTTCCTCTTCTGTACGCACGCGCACGGAAAAAAAAACAATGTTGCCCATGTTTACCTTTTTCTTGGGTGGCATTTTGCCTTCCGAACAGCGATTCTGTCATTCCACGCGCGTGCAAGTTTCGGGTTCACCCACGACGCATTTTGGTTGCCACCAGGGATAAATCCATATGAACTATTCCAAGCTGTCCAGCACCCGCACGCGTAAAATGTTTCCCTCCAAAAAGAGAAGAGAACCCCCAGTTTCTTCCTTTTCTGCCTCCTCTACGGGGATGCCGACACGCGTGGAACACCACTAGTTGCGTGAGGGCGGGTGTGTTTCTCCTGAGAATCCTCGGGGTATTAAGGGCTTATTCCCCGGTGCGCATCTGTTGCGGGCGTCCTGCAACGCCCAGCAGTCCCATCCGCGATGCACGACGGTTAAATAAGCGCGCCAGTGCATGCACGTTGGGTTTCATGTCAGTGCGTGTGCGTCAGTTTGTGCCGGCGCACGAGATCAAGTTTTCTGTCAATGGATTATTCACTGGCCTGCTTATATTTGTATCATAAAGTAATAATTGTTATACAAATAATCTTAATATAGGTCCAAATGTAGTCCTTTACGACAATGGTTCTCAACTGGTCTGACTTGAGGACCCACCCATTCCACCCCAAAGACCAACTGCGACCTAAATATATTTCGGCTTCTAAAATATAGCCAATGAAAGGATTGCTGTTTAAAGCAGATATAGCAGACTATATTCACCTGAAATAAATGAATAAATAACCAGGAAAACTGAAATGGCTCCAAATACTGTACATTCTCTCAAATAAGCCAACATAACATATAAGCCCCTCCCTCCCTATTGCTTTAAAATAGCCACATACTAAAAGAAATTCAAAATCTTAATAAAGTATGTACCTAAATACCTTTAATCATTTAGTTATGTCGATAATAAAGATTAATATACCGGATAAAATGCTAAAATACATATAACATTCTTAATCCAATTACTGTACCTTCCAGCAGTGCTTCAATGGCAGACACGCGTACACTATTTATATATTGTAATTGTTTTTTTTTGGACTCTAATCTTGTCACTGTTTTCCACTATTCCTTCAACTGATCACTGACTTTTTTGGGACCCATTACGAGTAGAGAAAGGAAATAAAACCAACAAAATCCTACTAAAGCGAGATCTGGTCCCTCTCCAACACAATTGGCTTGGCATTATTGCAATATCTTTTTCGTTTCTTAGCATTACTTCGCATACGCAATGGCTTGCGACCCACTGGAAACAGGTCCGCGGCCCATTTTTATATCCCGACCGATGATTAAAGAAACATTGCTTTACGGGACAGAGATCCATTAAAATGTTAGCAAAACAAAGGAGGTATCATCATCACCACAAAGTTTGTTTTTCGGCAAAAATACAAAAGCCGAGAGTAAACCAATGCGTATAATATGATGTGATACTCAACGTTTCGGAACCAAACAGTTTTTCCACAGTATCGGTATTGTCACAGCCCACCGCTCGTCAATGCTATGATGAAGGTGCCGTATCTGAGTCAGATCAGGAGGCTTCTAGTGCTACAGTTAACCATGGAAACCAGCACATACTCTGTTAGATGTAGGGTAGAAATTCCTTGAACTAAAAAACAGCATGGATAGTATCAAATCTATGAAATGATAATAATGCCAAATCTTGTGTCCCAAATCAATGTAAATAAGCCATTTACAATTTGTCTTCCACCTTCAGTTAAGAGTGTTGAGGCAATTTTTTTCCATGAAATTTGTCCTTAATAACGGTTTCAAAATAATGTGCATGCAAAGTTCTTTTGTAAAAATGTCACAAATTACTGCAAACGATAAGCATTTCATCATATTCACTTTGGGTGCAGACTGCACTGAGAGAGAGAGAGAGAAGGAAGTGCCTTGCACACCCAATCAAAGTCGTTTGCCAGCGTTTTTATTAATCAGTTTGAATGGTTTCCTGTCGAACTTCTGCATTAAGTTGCTTCGGCTTAAATGGACCAAAATCGGGATGAAATCACTAGACTTTGCAACGGAGCCATACGTACTCATGAAAAGAGCCATATATGGCTCCCGAGCCATAGGTTCCCTACCCCTGCCTTAACCCTAGGGTCGTAGGGGAACCATTTCCCGTGGTCTGTCTTGGGCAAACACAGTCTGGCTGCGCCCATCCCTTTCCAGGCCTACAAACGTTTCTACCTGGTGTGCTAATGTGCTACCCATTGCACGGAAACAACTCTCTAAATATATATTAAATCCTGTAGGTAAAAGGTAAAAAGTAGGTAATAAAGGTGGCCGTTGGACACTTCTATCCATTTGACTTATAGAGCCATGTTTACCAGTGGTGGGACGTGCATTTCACACCTAGGTCTTCAGTAGTGCTTGGTCTTAATCAATACGACCCTATTTTATGGCTATAAAACCTTTACTGCAGCTACAGCTGCGACAAAAATACAAAACCATCAATAATAACCTCATAAAATTGCAATATTTTTAAGCAATGTAGCCACCTTTTACTTGTTTGTGCACAAAATCCATCCTCTTTTCTTCACTTCTAGTGGACAGGTGGTAGTGTAAATCTCAGTTTCTCTCAGCAATGAGATAAAGGACTTCCACATAGTTTACAAATGCTCCCCGACTTACGAACATTCGACACTCATAAAACGGTAGATACAAATATTGTTTTCGGGATGTCGAAAAATATCCGGAAATTGCTGTATTTTAGATTTTGTATTGTGTGCACCTTTTTCCAAGCACAGGTCAGTACAGTAGTGCTTCTTTCCGCCGCTATCGTCGTGTGGCGCTGTGAGAGGTCAACCAGCATCCATCCTGAAGAAGAAATCCGGCTTCTACTTACTAGTTCATACCTGTCAACCTGTACATTTTTGCCGTACAAAGTACGTTTACTATGCATTTTAAGACGTGTACGGCGTACGAGAAAATCTGTACGGAACAACGCAAATTTGTCAATCATGGGTGCCATCCGGTATACACCGACTATCACGAAACGGCAAATCAATCAAGTCGAACGAGTTCGCCGCGGTAGCCTCTATCTTGGTATCGTTTTTTTCCTTGCAAACGAAGCGAGCGGTTTGATGTGGTGAAAGGAAGTCCGTCTCTTTTTAGAGAACCGGCTTTTTCGGCTCAACTCACTAAAGAGAGCCGGCTCTCAAACGGCTCGCTTGCTTTGATGCATTATATTACGAATTATTATATTGTACAAAGAAGTTAAGAAAAAAAGGAAGTATAAAAAGAGAAAATGTAAAAAGACATATTTGTGGTTATCCCTTTAAGCAGTATATTACCAACAATAATTTAATGCAGAAAATGAATGAATAATTTGAATAAGAAAATTCTACTTAATTATATTTGCATGTATTTTTTCCTTCTACAGTGTACGTCCAAGCTACTTCATTTTTGAACTTTTTTTTATAATAAACCTCATTCATGTCGAGCAACTCAGTATCTCACAACAAAATGTTAATTCACATATATATGATATATCGAAACACATGTACAATATAACATGTAAAACTACATAAATAAAAACGTTTGAAAAAAAAATGTGGTGTAAGATTATTTTGTATTTTGTAAGGGAAAATACGACGGTTTGTAAGGGCATGGAGCCCTGGAGCTTGACAGGTATGCTAGTTTGTGTGTATACATTCTATACTGTCTATAAGTATAGCACGCTAAGAATTTTGACATTTTTATCGTTTAATATCTCGTCCATCCATTCAATATGGTTGGTGTAACGTCTAAAGCCATTTCTTTTGAAATGAACACGGAATAAGAAAGCTTGATGTGGTCGAGAAAATGGTTGGATCACTTTTTTTTGGCCACTTTCTACCACGGAGGAGGAAGTCGCCTAACTCTTGGAGTCCGTCATCCACAAGTAAGTTAAATTTCACTTTATTTATGTTTACAGAGCATATTATTTCATAAGATGTTTTTTTAGTACAAAACAATACAGGTTACTTGTACAAACCTTAAACATACAAAATATAGCACTGAAGCAAATTCCCCAAAAATTCAAGTAAGTTGGGCAGAGTCTGTACTTTGTCTTTGGATCTAGCGCTTTCACCATACGTTCAGAGCGTCTGTGAAACTTCTGCAAGACTCCTGTTAAACTCTGTGTGAAATGCCTAGTTCTGTGAATTTGCCTGTGTTTGATCCTGTTTTATTTTTGGCCAGATCTTTTGTTCGGATTTCAATCCACTTCCGCGACCATCGATCCACGGATCGAGTGTGCGCGCATTCCTCCTCTCCCTAGTAAACAGTAAGTATGTTACGCTACTGGGTTCTCCATTCCTGTTTCCTGCCCTAGTTCGTGACTATTCTATTCTATTCTAAAACCAACTTTCATAATTTAAGTTGGGTGTAGGTTTTATTTCAGGGATAGTCAAGTCATGTTAATTTGTGACGCCCCTAATCACGAGGAGTCTCAAAGGAGTCTCAACATAAGGTAAATAAAGAAACCTGGAGAAGGGATGGTTTAATAGTAGTCTTTGCAGCCCTTTGGTCTTGTCGCGATTAGGGGCCAAACACATAAACATGACTTGGCACGTCTTTATTTAAGACATTGATTAGATCCTTGGCATTTCAAAAGGGTTTCTACTTGTATTAGCCCTTGAATGCTAGTACAGTGATTTGAGGTACATGTGTGGAGACAAGACGAATTGAATTTGCATCTCAGGGCACCACTCTCGTTTTCCTTCCGCGTGTGTCCCATTAGGACTGAACACAGGCGACAAGGTTTAGATGTTGCAGCTCTTACGTAAGGGGCATGATCGGAGCTACGATACAATCAAGTCGCAAACTCGGGCCAAAGGCAGTCAAGCCTGAGCGAACTTCCTTGAAATGGTAGCGGCCCACTTCCCAACTGCAGAGCGCAGATACAATCCTGCCTTTCTGATTGCTTGCTTTGGATAGACGCTTAGAGTTAACCACTAAATAAACAAAGAAACACAACTTCACTGGCTGAGGTCATCATGAAAGGTCACAAGGTTGAGCAAGTGTATCTAAAGTGTCAAACTCATTCGAGCTCGGTGGCCACATGCCAGATAAAAAAAAAATGAATGAAAGCGAGGGAAAGGAAAGTGGAAGAACAAGAAAGAGAGAGAAGAAAAGGTGAGAAAAGGTTTGAGAGAACGTGAGAGAAAGGGACAAGGGTAAAAAAGAAAGATAGAAAGAAAGAACGAGAGAGAGAAATAAAGGCAGGTAGAAAGGAAGGGAGATAGGGGGGAAAAGATGGGGAAAAAGATGGGGAAAACGAAAGAAAGCAAGAGACAAAGAGAAAAAGAGCGAGACAAGGAGAGAGCGAGAGAAACAATGACAAAAAGAGAAAGAGAAGGAAAGAGGAAGAGAGATGATTTTGAGAGAAACAAAGAGAGAAAGTCATTTACAAAGAGAGAAAGTGAGAGAGACAAAAGAGAGAATGAGAGAACTGAGAGTGAGAGAACGAGAGAAAAAAGTGAGAAACAGAACATGAGAAAAAAACAAGGGAGAAAAAGAGCAAAAAGAAAGCAAAGGAAAGAAAGAGTGAGAAAGAAAGATAAATAACAACAGAGTGAGAATTAGAGAAAGAGAGATAGAAAATAGAAAGAAAGCAAGAGACAACACAGAGAGTGTAAGAGAGAAAGAGATGTACAAAGAGAGAAAGATAGAGACAGAGAGAAATCATTGAAAATAAGAAGAAAGAGAGGGATAGAGAGATAGAAATTCAGCTTCAGTTGCTTTGCAAATGGCGCCTGGATTTGGTGACACCCATTGGACATATTTAAAAGTGTAGCTCATTTTTCTCTTGCGATTCTCTCCGCGTTGTCTCGCGGGCCGGATCAAAACGCTTGGCGGACCGGACCCAGGCTGCCGACCGCATGTTTGACAGCATAACTTCCGTTAATGTCCAATTGAGGGGAGACTGCAACCTGGTCCAGGGTAAGCGTCAGATGCCGTGAGTTGCGTGATGCAACAAGATGGAGTCCCCCTACGTCACGTGACCCTGGGAACACGTGCTAACATATAGATCAAATTTATAACATCTGTCCCTAAGCTGCTTACAAGCAGAGCATCGTGTCAGGGAGATGGAGAGAGGGGTGAGGGGGAGAGATTGAGAGAGAGAGAGAGAGAGAGAGAGAGAGAGAGAAAGGAAAAAAGCAAGAGACAAAGAAAACAGGGAGAAAAAGTGAGGAGACAAAAGGGAGAAAAGCGAGAGACAGAGGAAGAGAGGGAGGGACAGACAGAGATAGGAGAAAGAAAGAGAGAAAGAGAGGAAGTGAGAAAGGAAGAAAGCAAGAGACAAAGGAGAGATGGACAGATGGGGAGAGAAGGAAAGGAAGACATAGAGCAAGAAGAGAGATGGAAAGAGAGGGAGAAAGGTAGAAAGCAAGAGACAAAGGAAAGAGGAAGAGAAAGTGAGGAGACAAAAGGGACAAAAAGGTTTGAGCAAGAGACAGAGAAAGAGAGAGAGACGGAGAGACAGAGAGGGATAGGAGAAAAAGAGAGAAAGAAAACGGGGAGAAAGTGTGGAGACAAAGTGAGAGAGCAAGAGATAGAGAGTGATAGAAGAAAGAGAAAGAGTGAGAGAGGGAGAGAGAGAAGTGAGAGAAAAGGAGAGAGCAAAAGATACAGAGAGAAAGAGAGATAGAATATTAAGGAAGTGAAGCACATGCTATTTACTTATACACGAGCTTTCCAGAGCCACATATTCTAAAATGCTTTTGTGACTGAATTAAGGATTATCATGGGGAATGGTATTTTCAAAGGGATATTGCGTATTATTTAGCCACTTCTAGTCGTTAAAAAACAAATTATTTAGGAAAGACAAACGTATCGATCCGAATACTAATCAAAAATGTTAGCATGGCGGTGCCTGTTTCCCGAATCCTTGACGCATGGAGTGTTCTTGGAAAGACTTTGTGAGTTATTGGACTGTGTCAGTGTTGCCCGTTTTCTTTTTCTCTCCGTCTGCAGAATGCTTTTTGTTAAATCCCTTTACCCTGTCGTTCGTACACATTTGGATCCTCTCCGCCGAACACAAAAATACATACGCAATAATACAAACATATTTCTAAAATATTCACTCGTAAGTCAAGAAATTCACATTTATTTTAGACAACATTATACTGACATAGAGGGATGTGATATGATTGTCTGCCATTTTCCTGCTTTTTGGTTCCACCCCCAAAAATACAAAAACTTGGCAAATAAATGAAAGGAAAAATGGTACAGTTTGGTCACTTTCAGTCTCTGTAGTTTGTGTTCTTCCTTCTGCTTTGTAGCACTCGTTTTTTTGGTTGCACTACACAACGGCATGCAGAGATCAAATATTACCCCCTGTCACTTTAATATTGAGGTTTTGTATCCAAGATTGGAATGGATGGGCTAGTTATTTTATTTTATATATATATAAAAGAAAAGAAAACGCATCCAACATGGCGGCGCATGGATACATGCTTGCGGCTCGTTGTCCAGCTAATCTTCTATTTATTGCCGTTCTCTTGTCTTTTTTGCTTTCACTTTTGGACACATGTGTGGCCAAAAACACTTACAGTAGGGACGAACTTATTCGGTTGGGTGGGCGTCTAAATTTCGACTTTTCGGGCACTTTTTATAACGCCTATGATATACCGAGCGAACTTCAAAGAGACCCGGCATCCTTGTGGACAGCTATTCCTCTTAATAAACGACGGCGGCGGCGCCGTAAAGAAAGGAAACAGAAGCGTGGTTGCCGTGCAGGTAGATGTGTGAAGCGTGTGAAGTCCAAGCAGCAAGATGGACGTGAGGATGGACGCGAGGATGTAACTAATTCCACCATTCATTCCTCGCCGGACAACCGACGCATTAAACTCAGCGCTCACGAACGGCCACAACGCCGGGAGCTTTTGAAGATCTCGACAAAGACTACAAAGAGTTCAGCTAAGTCAAATGATTCAGCAAAGCTGAAATTTGGTCTGTTAAATATTAGATCGCTTGCTCCAAAAGCTTTACTTGTTGATAACATTATTCGTGATTATAAACTTAACTGTATGGGTCTTTGTGAAACGTGGTTACGCCCGGATGAGCACTTAGCGCTAAATTATGCCTCTCCCCCAGACTACGAGAGTAGTCATATAGCACGCACGCTGAAAAGGGGTGGTGGTGTTGCGCTAATCTCTGAAAAATCGCTCAAATTTAATACACGTACCTCTAATAATTACAAAACGTTTGAGGCTCTTGTGATGCGGTCCCCTCAATTGTCAATTGATGTAATAACTATCTATCGTGCACCTGGGCCATACACAACTTTCTTAGACGAATTTGCTGAACTTTTGTCTGAACTAGTAACCTATGCAGACAAAATTATAATTATGGGAGACTTTAACATTCATATGAACTCCCCACACAGTTCACTTACTATTGCGTTTAGTTCTCTAATTGATGCATTTGGTTTTACTCAACTGGTTGACTTGCCAACCCATAAAAATGGGAACACGCTAGACTTGATTCTGACTCGAGGAGTTTTAACCTCAAACATTATGGTGCTACCGTGTACTACTGTTATCTCTGATCATTATTTAGTGACATTTGAGGTGCTAACTAAATGTAGAGTTAATAGAGCTGAGGGATTTAGCGGACGCAATATAAGCACTGGCACAGTTTCTGAGCTCTTTGAACTCCTTACTGGAGCAGTTGCGTCCTTTCCTAAATACAATGGCTCGATTGACTCACTCATGAATGAGTTCAATACCACCCTGACTAGTGTGCTGGATTCAATAGCGCCCATAAAACTAAAATCACGTCCTAAAAGACGCACACCTTGGTTTACTGATGAAACTAGAACCCTTAAAAAAGAATGCAGGAAATGGGAGAGAAAATGGCGCGCTACCAAGCTTGAGGTTTTCCATCAAACCTGGTGTGACAGCTTGTTAAAGTATAAAGCGGCCCTTGCCTCTGCAAAATCGGCCTACCTTTCGAAGGTGATTGCGTCTCAAAAGAACAACCCCAAAGCCCTTTTTGACACTGTAGCATCGCTTACAAGGCAACAGCCTATCGCAGACAGTTCGACACACTCTGCTCAGGAGTTAATGGTCTTCTTCACTAAGAAGATTCAATGCATACAGGAAGAAATTGCAAAAGATATTGTTAGTACCACACGTATTAAAGGACTGAAATTTACAGATGCACGACAGGGTGGCTGCCCTGGGAAAATGGCCGGTTTTAGTGAACTGTCACTTGATGATCTCAAACAAGTGGTGAATGCGGCCAAACCGACAACTTGCCAGTTCGACCCGCTCCCAGGTTCACTTATTAAAAGTCTTTTTAGCGTCCTTGGGCCTTCAGTTCTAAATATTATAAATACATCACTCTCCTCAGGTGTAGTTCCAGCAGCTTTTATGTCCGCCGTTATTAAACCCACACTGAAACGACCCAACCTTGATCCAGAAATATTAAGTAATTACAGACCTGTGTCAAACCTACCTTTCCTCTCTAAAGTACTCGAAAGAGTAGTGGCACAGCAGCTGAATGCTTTCATATCGGAGAATAACCTTTTTGAATCCATGCAATCAGGATTCAGGGCTAACCACTCTACTGAGACAGCTCTGATCAAGGTAACAAATGATCTCCTAATGTCAATGGATTCTGGCGCTTCATCACTTTTGCTGCTGCTGGATCTTAGTGCTGCTTTTGACACAGTGCGCCACAATATCCTACTAGAACGGTTGGAAAAATGGATTGGTCTCTCAGGAGCCGTCCTCTCGTGGTTCAAATCCTACCTCTCAGATAGGACGCACTGTGTTAAATATGGTGAAACGACATCTGAGCCCTTTAATGTTACCTGCGGTGTTCCGCAGGGTTCAGTGCTCGGCCCCCTACTTTTCAACATTTACATGCTTCCATTAGGTGATATTATTCGCAAGTACAATATCAGCTTCCATTGCTACGCAGACGACACTCAACTATATCTTCCGTTGGAGGAATCTTCCACACTAAACTGTGGAAATTTGGAGGCCTGTCTCACTGAGATAAAAGAGTGGATGTCACTCAATTTCTTGCGTCTTAACTCTGAATAGACCGAAATGTTAGTCATTGGTCCTTCTAAATGCCGGGACTTATTCTCAAAAACTGCTGTGAACATTGACAAATGTCACATCACACAGAGTGACTCAGTTAAAAATTTAGGTGTCATATTTGACCCTGATCTATCCTTTGAGATGCATGTAAAGCAAATTACTAGAACTGCCTTCTTCCATCTTCGCAACATTGCTAAAATCCGTTCAATACTGTCTCAGTCTGATGCGGAAACAATAATTCATGCATTTGTTACCTCCCGTCTCGATTACTGCAATGCACTACTCTCCGGTCTCCCGAAGTCCAGAATCAAGTCTCTTCAGCTAGTACAAAATGCCGCAGCGAGGCTTTTAACCAGGACAAAAAAGTACGATCACATAACACCGATTTTGGCTAACCTGCATTGGCTCCCAGTTAGCCAAAGATGTGACTTCAAAGTTCTCTTAGTATTGTACAAAATCATACATGGACTTGCTCCCTCTTATCTTTCAGATCTGATCTGCCACTATGTCCCGGTCCGAAGCCTACGATCTGAGAGTGCTGGTCTTCTGATGATCCCGAAAGCAAAGAAGTCTTCTGCTGGTTCGAGAGCGTTCTCCATCCGGGCACCGGTGCTGTGGAATGCTCTTCCCCCTGAGATTCGATCTGCAACCTCAGTGGAAATGTTTAAATCTAAACTTAAAACTCACTTCTACTCCATTGCATACGAATAACCTACTCCTCTTGTCGGTTGAAAATAGTTTGTGTAATATAGTGTAACAATCTGTGAAGCCCTTTGAGACTCTTCGTGATTTAGGGCTATACAAATAAAAAAAAAATGACTATATATATATATATATATATATATATATATATATATATATATATATATATATATATGTGTATATTTTTCATCATGGCTGCCTAAAAGAAATTATAATTCAATAGTACAGAATGTAAGTTAAGTCAAGCACAATTAACCAGCCAATAATCATTACCTTAAAGCAGGGGTGTCAAACAGGCGGCCCGTGGGCTGGATCAGGCCCGCTAAGGGATTCAATCCAGCCCGCGAGACAACGCTCAGAGAAGAGCAAGAGAAAAACGAGCTGCAGGTTGAAAAAGCCAGGTACCTCTCACAAACACTGCACTTGTAATTCTCTCTCCCCCCCTCCCTTTTTCAGTCCTCTCTTTCAGTCTCTCTGTCTCTCTTTTTCTCTATCTATGTTCCTCTTTTTTCCATTTCTCTCTCTGTTTTGCTCTCTTCCTTTTTCCTTTTCTTTCTTTCTCTCTCTCTCTCTCTCTCTCTTGCTGGTTTGAGGTGAACGATATATCTTTTTATTCTTAAATTGTAACACTTCAGCATATCTGTCACTTAATCAGTACTGAAGGATTTTATACATTTGACTATAAAGGATTTTGTACGATTGAATACAAGTTACATTTATTGAGTTTAATGCTGTAGTTATTTACTGACTGTGCCTCTTTTCAATGAGCAGTGAAAATTCAGGGCAACCTTGTAGGAAATATTGTTTACAGGAATGGCGGGAACGGGACGTAAGGCTGATAAGATAATCAGCACATCTGACGACGCAGAAAGGCCCTGATGACGGAGGACGGCATGCATTGTTCTGAGAAACGCTTGGTGCTGTTTTGAGTTTTCCAGACATCGCAGCGAGGTGGTGGAGCTCACGTTGGGCTTCATTGGCACGGCCATGGGAGGAGCCGGCACACCATCTTGCAGAAAGACGTGGGCCGAGAGGAGAAGCGAGAGGACTTTGAAGAGAGGGTTCCCCAGGGACTAAAACGCCACTAATTCGGCCTTATTCGATGGAGTTCACTTAGTTCAATTGTCAATGAAATTAAATCTGCCCCCGTGTGAAAATGTCGGCTTTTCTTGTTCATTTTTTCCATCAAGAAACGAGCGCGCATTGTTGGGTGAATGTAGGTTGTGTTTGGTTAATGGAGTCAGATAACTAATTTGAACAATTTGGTAAACCATACGTTTTAATATTTAATTCCCAACAGTACGTATTTGTTTTCAGTTTTTTCACTTCTACTATTTATTGCGTGAACAATCGGATAAACGTCTGTTTTTGTTTTAAAATAATTGTAGGTGGAGAAATTTCCATTTATTTTACACCACATGAGCCTCACTTAAGAGAAATCTGACATGATCGTCTGCCCTTTTGCTACTTCGGACACCCCCCAAAACCAAAAGCCTTGTGAAAACGTGGGCAGAAAAATAAAAGAAAAATGTTCCAGTTTGGTCAGTCTCAGGGGTTTGCGATATCTAATGGTTGAATATTACACCATGTCCCTTTAAGAGTTGATCCTTTTGCACATTTCCCCCAATTTCAAACAAATATTTACAACTTTCAAAACATGCTGCGCCTTTTGAATATTTTCAACCTCGTCACGCAGTTAAAATAGAAGAAGGCCAAGCTGACCAGGATGTTCTTCAAAAGGAAGAAAATAGGTGTGATGGTTCCAAAGACGGCAAACAGGGACACCCTCATGACCAAGAAGGGAAGATCCTGGAGGACGACACCTGCCAAGGAAGAGAAAGGGCTTTGGGGGACGAGGACGGCTCGCAGGGTGGACACGGAAGCCAGGGTGAAGACGGGGTACACCCAGGGCGAGTAAAAGACGGCGAGCTGGCCCGCCACCCGCACCATCTCCACCGTGTCCAACCAGAACAGGAAGCAATCCGCAAACGCCTCCGACCTGGAGTCTCTCCTCCTTAGGAAGCTGAGGCGCCCTCTTGAGGAGTACAGGTAGGCCCCGCCTGAAGTTCTGGAGGCGATCGGCGCGGCGCGGTCTGCGGTCGTGTCGGGCTGCCCGCAGGGGGCGTCGGGTGTGCCGGGGGTCGAGGAACCGCGATTGGGTGGAATGCTGATCTGGGCTTCGTTGGGTTGCACGGTGTTGCTGATTGTCTCCAGGCGGGTCAGAACCAGACTCGGTAGCTCAAAAGTTAGGTCCATGCTATCTGCTACAAATTCATAAATATGGACAAAAATACAACAAGATCATCGAAAAACTGGTTTCTCAAATATACGTTACATTGTCCGAGGAGCCTGAATGGACGGAGTCTCTCCACCAGGTCCACACAAAAGAGTGACATCAGCACCAAAGAGGAGGGTAACTCAGCAAAATGGTCCAGTCGCACCCCCGCGCAGACCTGCACCTATAGCAGGGGTCAGATCTTAAGTTTGGTCCCAAAATGGACCCCTGGGGGAAACCACACTTTATTTATTGAATATTTGATGTGCAGTACAGCCGTCCCAGGTAACATGTTTTTGACTTTTTCTGATTTCAATCCTACTGAGCTCACAGATTAATCTAGTACAGGGGTCAGCAACCTTTTGGGTGCGGAGTGCCACTTTCAAATTTCCTTGTAAATCAGTGTGCCACACCAAGATTAATGACTCGCGCAACATTTTTTGAAATATCCAACAGAGCTGTCATTTTACACCAGTCCAAAAATACATCATGGGTGGACATTTTAATCGTATAACCCTTTTCGAACCAAGGTACACTTTTATTGATAAAAAAGTTCCGAGGCACACCCTCCGTCGAAAATGTTTGAAAATGAAGTTGTGTCAAATATTTCACTGTACTACCTCATAAGCAGATAATTAGTATATAAAAAGAAGAAAATAATACTTCAAATAAAAAAGAAAGATGTGCTTTGTTTTTATTTTTTACAGTGCAATCTTAAACCGCTTTGTTAAACAAATTACGTTATTAAATGTACTGTGCTATCTCAAGAGCAGATAATTAGTAGATAAAAAAATATATAAAAATCTAATGCCACCTACTGATATGGATGACTATTACAGTTCCTCGTCTGAAGAGTGCAAAAATACTGAATACATTTTTGGAAAGATAAAATTCCAGCGGCACACTGGTATAACTGACCTATTTATCTTCCACTATTCACTGTTCATCAATGAACTAAAATATGTATGTGAACAACATATGGAAAGGCCTGTAGCCATTCTGACTTCAACTTTTTACCACAAGGATTAACCAGAATCAACCATTCTTCATTAACAATGAACTACAATCAAATGCCATACCATTCATCAATAAAATCTTATATCAAAACTTGAAATAACAGCAGCAAAGCAGAAGGCATACGCGCACACACACAATTCTTAAAAATATTCGCCATCAGTAAATGGTTTTCTGTGATTTGCTATGCAGTGAGCAATATCATAGTGTTGTTGTATTTAGCGGTGACAAAGGTTTTCAGGGTCTTGTCAGACTCATCATTGAATCCATGTTAATGTTTCTTCTCGTAACGACGTTTAACACTTGCTGTGCGAGATACAACGCTCTCGAGGCATAATGCACAAAACAGCACGGTCATTTTTTTTGCACAAAGCCTCGTCTGTCCACGCTGGCTGAAAAGAACGAGATGTTTTTGCTCGAGGAGCCCTTATGATTTGTTCATTAATCGCACACGTGTTTCGTTGGCTGCGTTAAAACACGGATCTTTCCTCCTCTGCGAGGCGCAGCGCAGACACGCGCTCACACACCAAACAGAAAAGGAGGGGCGCTAAACACAGAGCGCAACGGAAAATGTCTAAATTTCAGGAAAATTTTGCTTCAAAAAATCATTATTTGTGTTATTCTGCCGTGCGCTCGCGTGCCACTGGTTAACCCCTTGTGTGCCACTGCTGGCACGTGTGTCATAAGTTGCCGACACCTGATCTAGTATGATCGAATCAATATATCTATTTTTTTTAATGAATAAAGTTTTCCTAGATGTAGAAATACACAATGTCCGTTTGAAATAAAGCCGTTATCTGCACCAATTCCGTTACCTGGTATTGGTACTTGAGGTAAGATCTTAAGCTAAGTCTAAGCCCGACCCGACCTGAATTTTGGCCCGGGTTGGGCTTAAAATGTCAATTATTAGGTTTGCCTCGAGCCGGGCTTCTCTCTCGCTGACTTTTTTATATTAGATATATGTTTATAAGAATGTATACGAAAGGGACGGGTGGGTACTAAAGTCTTTCTCTTAAAGTGCCACGCTAGATTTTTAAGGACACAATCTTTCAATTTTCAAACCGTTGAAATGGTGGACAGACTTCAAAATTTCCTGTCAACTCTTAAAAAAAAAAATCCATCAATGATGGAAAATTGTCAGTTAAAGTAACTCTCTGCAGACACAGAAATATAAAAGATGTACATTTTATTCGAGCCTGTTGAACTTGGATTTTTTACAAAAGTTTTTTTTTAATTTGCTATTATAAATCACCTGTCCTCCCCCCGAGTCATCAAAAAAAAGATGTGAAATTTTGGGTTTGCTTCGGGCTCAATCCTGCATATCAAGTTAATTGGGCTTGAATACCCACATGCTTGGGTCAGGTCGGGGTGGATTTTTTTAGGGCCAATCTCACCTTCAACCTGTTGGGAATAAAACATTAAAATGTATGGTTTACCAAATTGTTCGAATTAGTTATCTGACTCCATTTACCAAACACAACCTACATTCACCCAACAATGCACGCTCGTTCCTTGATAGAAAAGATGAACAAGAATAGCCGACATTTCCACACGGGGGCAGATTTAATTTCTTTAACAATTTAACTAAGTGAACTCCCTCGAAATCGGCCGAATTAGTGTCGTCGGAGTCTCTGTCAAGCCTTCTCTCAAGTCCTCCAGCCTTCTCCTCTCGGCCCACGTCTTTCCGCAAGATGGTGTCTCGACTCCTCCCATGGGCGTACCAAGGAAGCCCCCCCCTGGGCATCGCGATGTCAGGAAAACTCAAAATAACACCAAGCGTTTCTACGTCATCAGGGCCTTGTTCTCAAAACATCGCCTGCCGTCCTCCATCAGAGTCCCGTTATCAAAATTTCCTAGTCAAAATACTCTGGATTTGGAACAGCGTGACCTGTCATTGAACTATAGCCTACTCGGTGAAAATCTTCATTGCACTCAATAAATGTAACTTGTATTCAATCGTATAAAATCCTTTATGGTCAAATATATAAAATCCTTCAAACCTATAGATCACGGGTCTCCAACCGTTTTCAAGCTGATGGCCACTTTTTGTCACTAATTTGAGCAAAAGGGCACCCAGTTTGATATGAATTTCTCAAATAGCAATGTAGCTAACAAGATGACTTAATAGTTGGCTAAAAAGTTAAACGGGTAAAAAAACGAAAAGAGTGCTAGATAGCTTTTCAGTTTTGTTAGCTATCTAATTAGCCAGATAGAAACCCCAAAAAAGGTTAGCTAGCTACAGTAACTAGAAAGGCCCAAATATAGCTTGATAACTATCAAAAGAGATCACATTTTAGCTAAAAGCACGTAAAGATAGCTAAAGAACTTGCTAAATAGCTTGAAAGGCAAGAAGATGGCTAGCTACAAAGCTAAAAAGGTAGCCAGCTAGCTAGCTAAAAAACTGACATTTTTGCTCATCCCCGTTATATAAAACCCATAACTTAGAATTTAGTTTTTTGCATTTCCTGTAAAAAAAAAAGAAAAAAGATGAATAGAAACATTTGTTTAATACATGAATAGATTGTCATTCTGTTCTTTTTATTAATTGCTCTAAAATATTTATCAATACTTGAATAGATTTTTTTGTCCAGGAAGCCCATGAACTGGAATTGATTTGAGTTTATAGAATAACGACTAATGTTTCTGTGTTGTTACTATGTCATTACCAGGTTAAACATTTAAAAAATAGGTTTAAATAGACTCAGACAACCAATAAAAAAATGATTATACTAGAAAATCACAATGACCCAGCACTGGTGAGCTATTTTCAGAAGGGCTCCGCAGGCACCTCAACTGTACCCCTGCCGTAGACCAACACACAATACCTCAAAGAACAAAACAAAACAGTCAAACAGGAGTACACAAATACTTGGGAATGTTAATGATTTATCCTAAATAACTGACGGTTACAGGATAACTTGCGTGTTTTCTGGTCAGCGATATCTTCCTGCTCAAAAGCAGTAATAAACTACTGGAAAACCTTGTGTACAAAGTGCACCCAAACTATTTTATTCTTATTTTAATAGTGTTATATTATTAGTTTTGGGGGGGCTTAAAGAAAATGAATGATATATATGGTACAAGCAATATATACAGTATATATATCTATATATATTTCAAAAATTCGGAAACTTTTACTTTCTGTGCAGCCCGTTATAATTTGGCCCAATAGTTGCTGGCTAATGCCTTATAACGCCAGAAATTTAATACGGATCATGTATTCCCATGTCCTCGGTCTGCTAAACACTTCAGCATCACTTCTGTTGTCACATACAAGCCTCTATCTGCCAACTGAATCTACAACTGAATACAGTCATGGTGGCACCGTTTCAAGCACAGAATATGAAGGCGCTGAAATTATCATCATGGAGATATTCTCCATAACATATATACTTGCATCCAAGCCAAATTTACAACTGTTGAATAAAATAAGGGCGACAAGGCAGAATAGTAGTTAGCGCGTCTGCGACACAGTTCTGAGGTCATAGGATCAAATACAGCAGGGGTGTCAAACTCATTTTAACTCGGGGGCCACACGATAGAACAAACATTCTCTCGGGGGCCGGACTACTAGATTAAAGAGAAAGCAAAAGGGATAAAGAAATAAGAGAAAGAGGGAGGGAAAAGGAGAGAGGGCGGGGCAAAGAAAGAAAAAGAGAGACGGGGAGAGAGCGTGAGAAACAAAAGATAAAAAGTCGTGAGAGAGAGGGAAAAGAGGAAGAAAGAAATTCAAAGAAAAATAGAAAGACAGAAGGAGAGAAAAGAGAAAAGAAAGTGCAAGGGGTATGAAGAGAGAAAGAGAAAAGAAAGAAAAGGAAAAATGGAAGATAGAGCAAAAGAGCTTAAAAGACACAGAGAGACAAAGAGCAACAAAGGAAGAGAAAAAGAGACACAGAGAGTGAAAGGGACAGAGACGGAGTGTGAGAAAAGGGGTGGAAAAGAAAGAGAGAGAAATAAAAAAAAGTACAGTGTATTTGTGAGAGGCACCTGGCTTTGGCAACATCAAGTTGACATATTTCAACTTGCAGCTTGTTTTTCTGTTGCGCTTATCTGAGTGTTGTCTCGCGGGCCGGATTCAATCCCTTAGCGGGCCTGATCCGGCCTACGGGCCGCCTGTGTGACACCTGTGAAATACAGCCTTCCTGTGCGGAGTTTGCATGTTCTCCCCGTGCTTGCGTGGGTTTCCTTCTAAAACTCCGGTTTCTTCCCCTCTTCCAAAACTATACATGTAAGGTTAATCGGTCGGTTCAAATTGTCCCAAGGTGTGAAGGAGCGAGTGAGTTGTCTGTCCCTGTGTGCCCTGCCACTGAGTGTCCCCTGACCAGCTGGGATGGGATCCAGCACCCCCGCGACCAGACTGCGGATAAGCAGTGCAGATAATGGATGGATGGATGAATGGATGATAAAAAACAGGATGGATGAATCAATGGAGAATAAAATACTCAAATCAGGCGGGTCAGCTTATATGCACGTATTTGGTTGCATCTCACCAGTACTTAACAAATGGTAGGCAGCAGGGGCCATGGCACCGGATATGGAGAACGTGTGCTAAATTTTGGTCTTATGTTTGCAATAAACCAGGCCTGGAGAAAAAAAAAGAAAATATCGTGGACAAAAACAAGAAATGCAGGAGGAGATCTTCGAGTTGTTTGAAACCCAGAGACAAAATGGATATGGTGTGTTTCGGCTAGGTGTTTATTTGCAAGCTTTCAAGACTAGAAGAAGTATGAAGGCTTTACCAAAATCCACAGGGTGGTGTCCACGTTTTCTTCTATTTTTTACGATGTGACCATTTTAGGGGGTCTGCTTCTATGCGTGGATATTCGGTAACCACATAGTTACTTTCAGAATAACGCATTACTTTTCGTGTCAGTAATTTGGAAGGGGAACCTAGTCAATTTGCACATGAAGTGAATAGTTCCTGTAACTAATCCCTTTTCCCCAGTGAATGAAGGATCATATTATAACGACATTATATAGTTTACAGATTATATATACTTCTATAGATTTTCCATTTTGTTCCTTACCTGAGAGCTGGCTATCAAGATAGCAAAGCAAGGTAGCGTGCACAAGAGAAGGTAGGTCAGCATTGTTGGTCTCCTTCGCAGGTGGAGGAAACAAACACACAAACAGAATGATTGCATCCTAACAGGCGGCCATTTTTACGCAATCTTTTGAAAAAATGCGTTTCTTCTTAATAAGTCAAGCATTTCGATTCCTTTACATATGAATGAAATGAGCTATTAAGTTATGAAGATATACACTTTTTTTTACTTTAGTGTGCTCAAAGTTGGAGGTGTCAGTAAAATCAACTACTCTTTAAAGGGGCAGTGTGTGCTATTTAGCGCCTCTTAGAGAAAAAAAACATTGTTCATTAAAATATGATTGATTGGAATAAGCACAAAACGTCTGTTTTTGAAAACTCGTAGGCGGAAAAATCGAGGGGGAGCTGACATGGTTGTCTGCCATCTGGCTGCTACCACCCAAAAGCAAAAACATTAGGAAAAGTTGAGCAAATAATAAGAAAAAAATGATGCGGTTTGGTCACTTTCAGTCTTCGTGGTTGATATCATTCACACCGCCGTGCGGGAGGAGGATGAAGCCATCACTCAATCAGCTCAAATTCGACGTTTTGGAAAAATTTTACAAAGTCTTAAAATTTGTGGAAAGAAGTCACCCAGAAAAAGTATTAACGGGTCGGGCTATCGCTCATTACGATGACATACACCTCGCGCATTTCCGACAGATTGTCAAAAGCCGGCAAAGGTAGACGTCGTTGGATCAGTTTTTCAAGAAAGGCAGGACAAAAAAACACTGTTAAGGATCAGTAAACAAAGAGGCCAGTAGTAGAAAGGTAAAGACATAATTTATTATTTCCTTTACTTTGTTTTTTTTCACCTTATGTGCATCTCGTTTCACGTTTATTGTGCGGTAATCTAATTTTAATATGTATGTTTCACGGTCTGATGCTCTCAAAAGATTTATTAGAAAAATATATGATAATTTTGCAGTGCTTGGAACGGATTAGCACATTTACATGCAAAAGACGTCTCTACTTAAAAATGTTTCAGGATACAAAGCTACTCTCAGAATGAATTAAATTTGTAACTAGTGGTACCACTATAATTCGTACTTTTTAGTACTTGACACGATTTTTTTTAAAACTTTTTCCACACTTTTCATACATTACAGTATTTTTTTTACCTTTTCATACTTTTCATTAATTTTTGTGCTTATTCCATACTTCTCAGTACTTTTTCGTGACTTTTCAGAATTTTTCAAAAGTTTTTATATTTTCCTTACTTTTTATAATTTACATTTGTGAACATTTTCATACTTCTCAGTACATTTTTCACTGATTTACATTTCTGTTTTTGTTGTCTTTCTGGGTAGTTTTTGATTCTTTTTACTACTTTATTAGTTTTTCACACTTTAAAGTATTTGTTTTCAGTACTTCAGGATTACTTTCCTACTATTCCATACTCCCCCTCGGATGGGTCTGGCCTTGATGCGGCGAGGGGGCTTGCGTGTTCCAGTGACCCTGGAGAGCGATACCGTCGGGAGCTTGCTCCTGGTAGGGTCACCCATGGCGGGCCGGTCTCCGGGGTAGGTTCCAGACAAACAAAGACCCCAGCGTGTCGGTACGCTGTGAGGTGGCAGCCCCACCAACCGACTATCCTGCGGCGGGCTAACAACTCACCCAGGAGAAACACACTTTGTTACGAAACTGACCAGAGAAAGAAGCCGGACTGACCAACACGGTAACGGACCCCAGCCTGCCCCCGACCAACGAGTACGGATCGATCTTCGTCATAAGACCTGTGTCGCCACCTGGAATGTCCAGACACTCCTTCGCCCCGGAGCTGCCACCCTGCTGTCCCGAGAGCTCTGTCGCTATAACATCACCATGGCAGGGCTCTGTGAAGTACGATGGCAAGGCAATGGTGAAACAACAGCTGGCAACCATTGCTACATCTGGAGTGGCCCCGAGAGTCGGACCGGCCTTTACGGTGTGGCTCTTGCCATTCCAAAAGCCCTCCGGAGGTCCCTCATCAGCTGGACACCAATAAGCGACAGACTACTGTCTGCTCGATTCCTCCACCATCACGGCAGGATGACAGTGATCGTCGCCTACGCCCCCACCGATGTCGCTGATGAGGATGCGAAGGACGCGTTCTTTGACCAACTCCACCAGGCTGTCAACCAAGCCCCACCACACGACGTCACCATCATCCTCACTGATGCCAACGCCACTCTATCCAGCAATGATCGGTCCCCCGGCTCACCTGTCGGCACCACCTTCGTTGACAGCACAACAAACGACAATGGCAACCGCCTCCTCCTCCTCTGCCACCAAAACAACCTTTGTGTTGCTGACACCTGGTTTCCCCGGAAATGCATCCATCACTGGACGTGGTACAGCCCAGATGGCAGAACCAGGAAGGCATTGGACCACATCCTGATATCACGACGCTGGAAGTCGTTTGTAACCAACTGCCGGGTGTTCAGAGGAGCACAGCTTGGCAACACAGACCATTGTCTGCTGGTGGCCCAGCTCAAGCTAAAGCTCCGAGCCAACCAGCACAAGACTCTGCCTCGCCCCGACTCCTCCCGACTCAGCGACCCCAACATCGCCAGAGACTTCAGTTGCTCCATCCGCCGCTCTCTTGATACCCTGGCTCCTGACAAGCTGACAAACTGGGCGGCCTTCAAGGAAAGTGTCCTCCAGTCTGCTCACAATGTCCTCGGACGCCCGCGATCCTCCCCGAGAAAGCCCTGGATATCAGAGAGGACACTAAACATCATAGACCAGCGGCGTGAGGCCCGACTCCGAGGCGACCTCACAGAGTATCGGAGACTGAATCGCCTGCGCAATGTGGCCATTGCTGAAGATAGGGAGAGGTTTTGGCAGGCAGAAGCCCAACAGCTTGAGTCCGCGGCCAACAACAACAACATGAGCCGCGTATTCAGTCTACTACGCCAAGCCCGTAGCGGCCCACACATAAAGACAGCCCTGGTAAAGGACTCAGACGGCAACCTCATCATGACAGAAGCCAACTGCCTCGAGCGCTGGAAGGAGCACTTTAGCCTCCTCTTGCAGCACAGCACCATCCCGGCTGATCCCACCCTCCTAGGGGCTGCGAGCACAGCACCTCCTAACGACACCTGCTGCACAGACCCTGTAACACCCGAGGAAGTGAGAGCTGCTCTGAAGAAGCTGAACACCAAGAAAGCCCCCGGCATCTGTGCCATTACCGGCGAGATGCTCAAGGCCGGCGGTGATGGCATGGTGGAGTGGCTAACCCGCCTATTCAACCAGGTGTGGGAATCGGAGCAGCTGCCCACCGACTGGACCAGAGGAGTCATCTTGCCCTTCTGGAAATGCAAGGGCGACAGGCTTGTCTGTGAAAACCACAGGGGCATAACCTTACTCTCCATCCCGGGCAAGGTCTTTACCAGGATCTTGCTCAGCCGTGCCCTTCCAGCAATCAGAAGCTGCCGCCGTCCCCAGCAGGCTGGCTTTATGCCCAACCGCTCCACAACGGACCACATCTCTGCCGTCCGTTTGCTGATAGAAAAGACCCGTGAATTCCGTAAAGATCGCCATCTATATATCGGATTCATTGATCTGAAGGCCGCCTTTGACACCGTCTGCCACTCTTCACTGTGGAACATCCTCCAAGCTCTCAAAGCACCACCCAAGATCATAGCCCTGTTCAAGCTGCTCTACAGCAACACAGAGAGCTGTGTCCGTATCAACGGCATTGACTCCGACTGGTTTGCTATCTCCAGCGGCGTTCGCCAAGGCTGTGTGGCTGCTCCCGACCTTTTTAATTGCATCATCGACCATCTGATGTTCAGGGTTAGTGAGCGCATCCCCGGAGTGTCTTTCGGCAACTACCACCTGACTGACCTGGAGTATGCTGACGACACCATCATTCTCAGCACTTCCTACAGCCAGCTGAAAGACGCTCTGGGCATTTACAGCGAAGAGGCAGCGCGGCTTGGCCTGCAAGTGAGTTGGACGAAAACCAAGTTCATGTATGTCGGTGATGGACCAGATCCACCTCCCATCCAAATTGGTAGCGACATCGTAGAGCCTGTCAAGAGCTTTGTATATCTGGGGTCCATGGTGACAGACAATGGGGACCTAAAACCAGAGATTCTCCGCAGAAGAGCCCTGGCAGCATCTGCTCTGCAGTCTCTCTGGAAACCACTCTGGCGGCACCAGACCATCGCACGCAAGACGAAGCTCCGCATTTACAACCTCGCCGTACTCCCTATCCTGCTTTATGGCTCAGAAACATGGCCCCTGAACGACACCCTGGCCACAAGAATCGATGGTTTTGATAGCAGGGCTCTCAGAACCATCGAGAACATCAGGTGGCCCCAGCGAGTCTCCAATAAAGAGCTCAGAGCCCGCACGTGCCAGCCCCAAGCATCTTCCTTGGTCGCACAACGCCGCACCCGCTGGTTTGGCCATGTCCTTCGTCTACCACCAGACCATCCGACACGAGCCATTCTCCAGTTTGACCCAAAGGCCGCAGGCTGGAGACGACCACGAGGGAAACCCCGCACTCGATGGCTCGACGTCGTTGCGGGCGACCTCCAACAACACGGAGTTGCCGTAGAGGATGCAGAACAGCTGGCACAAGACCGCCAGCATTGGAAAAACCTGGTTCATCTGGTCGGCTCAACGCACAGGGACGGGACCCCCCGACCTTCGCTGGAGCAATAAGTAGTAAGTAAGTATTCCATACTATTAATAATTTGCAACATATCTTTTATATAAATGTTCATACTTTTCACTAGTTTTTGTAATTTTTCCGTACTTTTCAGTTCTTTATAGTAATTTTTCAGGATTTTTTCGTAACATTCTATACTTTTCATAATTTACAGCATTTTCTTTTCCTTCATCGTACTTTTAAGGATGTTTTAACAATTTTTAGTACTTATACTTTTTACTTCTTTTCAGCCCATTTTTATAGTTTTTGCCTGTTTTTGTACTTTTTCCATACTTCTCAGTATGTTTCAGTACAGCTTGTCAGTACTGTTCAGGATTTATTCTCTATGTTTCTATACTTTTTAATACTTCTAGGTGTCTTTTCATATCTTTTACTAGTTTCTGTAATTGATTTTCTACTTTTCAAATATTTTTTTTTATTAGGGTGTTTTTTTCTACTATAAAACCCCTGACCAACAATGCGTTTAAAACCCCTAATGTAACTATCATATTATTATATATGTACACCGAGGCCATATCCCCTTAGTGGGGGGTGGCTAGAGTCGGGAACATATTACCATTTTTTGACTCTTTCCTGGGTGATTGATCCAGAGGAAGGGATTCCCAGTCCCCTCACTCAACACAACTGATGTGTTGTAACATTTTGTTGGGAGTCACTAGGTGACCAGACCCCCCAATTCCAACCCCTAATGCCGAGTGCCAAGCAGGGAGGCAATGGGTACCAATGTTGTAAGTCTTAGGTATGACCCTGCCGAGAATCGAACCAGCAACCTCCCAGTCTCGGAGCGGACGCCCTACCCCCAAGGCCACTACATCATAGACTTTATAAAATGAAACACCTGTTGTAGCAGCTGAATATTACTCAAAAGACTTGGACAAGAGAGGAGAGTTACTTTCAGAGTAAAGCGCTTCTTGGTGTCAGTACTCTGAGGAGTCAACTGGATTACTTTTTCAATGAAGTAACTAGGGAGTAACTAAGTATCTTTTTTTTTCTCTCTCCTCAGTTACACGCCCAACACTGACAAATAATCAAACTTTTTACTCACCATCGAGTCTTGAGTCCCCGTCCCCTGAGTACGCACAATTTGAGGGGCAGCCACACCAGCAGGGTGCCAGAGGCCACATAGGCCAAGGAGCAGGCCACCGCCAGCCAGTAGGTGCTTTGATTGCGGCCCTTCACGCTGCTCAGCAGGCGGGCCAAACGCTCGGCCAGAACCAGGACAGGGACAGCGAGCGCTCCGAACTGCAGTAGCTCAAACAAAGACAGCTTGAGGGTCTTGGTCGAAATCATTGTGGCCATGAAAATGGAGCGGAGGTGGACTCTGCTCGCCTCAGGAGGAAAAGCCAGCTTACGCTGCAAGCTTCTTTATGGTTTTGGGACTGGCTGGATTTTTACGAGACGCTCGCGTCGCGAGAATCGAAACTCAAAGGTCTTCCCGCAACTTTTTCTATTTGAGCAGACGATAAACTGATAGTAATTTAAAACGCTATCGTTACGTATTGGTGTATAACACAATATGAAAAAAATAACTCAAAGGAAGGGTTATACATGAGATTTGACAGTAGTACATTACAATAGTTGAGCAATGATTAAGAGTGGAAATCTTGCTGACGTTATTGGGATAAAGCTTAGCCACCAGGGTGGGCACTAAGAAATCGTGAGGGGGCACCCTCAACAATGCGTTTTTTTTACCCTCTGCATTTCTCTGGACTTGGCAACGGCAAGAGCGGGACACTATGTAGGCCCAACCATAACTGTCCTCTGAATTGTTATATCTTTCCATCTTCTGCCAAAAAGTTTGGCTTGCTCCTTCAAGAGCTTTGAGAGTAGCCCAACAATACATCTAAATACGATACATTTAGGCTGGATGATGCCCGGTCAACTCATTGCCATCGGTGCTGATAGCACAGTGGCCAACGGCATCAGGCGAACGTTATGCTAAAGGCTACATACTCACGGCTACATGGTCAAGTCATGTTGATTTGTATAGACCTTAATCACAAAGAGTCTCAAAGGGCTGCACGGACCACAGATTATTACAGACCACAGACTATTATTCCACCATCCCCTCATCTAAACATACATGAGGGCAAACAATACACAGATCTTGTCAACATAAAATATAGGTTATTCATATGCTGTAGAATAGAAGTGTGATTTAAGGTTAGATTTAAACATTTCCACTGAGCTTGCAGATCGAATCTCATGGGGAAGAGCATTCCACAGTACCGGGGCCCGAATGGAGAACGCTTTCTTGTCTTACTTAAAAAGCCTCGCTGCAGCATTTTGTACCAGCTGAAGGCTCTTGATTTTGGACTTCGGGAGACCGGAGAGTAGTGCGTTACAGTAATCGAGACAGGAGGTAACAAACGCAAGAATTGTAATCTCTGCATCCGACTGAGACAGAATAGGGCAAATTTTAGCAATGTTGCGAAGATGGAAAAAAGCTGTTCTAGTAATATTCTTAACGTGTGTTTGCAAGGACAGATTGGGGTCAAATATGACACCTACATTTTTGACTGAATCACTCTGGGGGATATTACATTTGTCAATGTTCAGAGCAGTTTTTGAGAACAAGTCACGGCATTTAGATGGACCAATAACTAACGTTTCGGTCTTTTCAGAGTTAAGGCACAAAAAGTTAAGTAACATCCATTCCTTTATGTCAGTGAGGCAGGCCTCCAAATTTCCACAGTTTAGTGAGGTAGATTCCTCAATCGGAAGATATAGTTGAGTGTCATCTGCGTAGCAATGGAAACTGATGTTATACTTGCGAATAATATCACCTAATGGAAGCATGTAAATGCTGAAAAGAAGGGGGCCAAGTCCTGAACCCTGCGGAACACCACAGGTAAGACTAAAGGGCTTGGATGTAATTTCACCATATTTAACACAGTGCGTCATATCGGAAAGGTACGATCTGAACCATTAGAGGACGGTTCCTGAGAGACCAATCCATTTTTCCAACCGTTAAAAAGATAAGCTAAGATTCGGCTGGGCCATCATTGCTTACATATGGGAATTCTCCAACTGGGTCCAGAAACGCCAAGCAATCGTTTTCAACGCATCGTCTGTGACCTACAATGCCAATAAGTAATTTTTATACCGATTTTTGCAAGACAAATTGCCTTATACACGAGTGCGTGTTATACAGAAATCAATACGGTATATTTGAACACCACTGATAAATTGTATTGCAAATATTTTTTTCACTTTACAGTTTGCAAACAGTAAAACTTTTGTGTTTGTTTTTTACTAATGCACAACACAAAAACAAAATCAACCAGTAATGAACAAAAAACAACAAACTATTTATACAAACATCTAAACAATTATATAATATACTGGACTGTCTCAGAAAATTAGAATATTGTGATAAAGTTCTTTATTTTCTGTAATGCAATTAAAAAAACAAAAATGTCATACATTCTGGATTCATTACACATCAAATGAACTATTTCAAGCCTTTTATTATTTGAATATTGCTGATTTTGGCTTACAGCTGAAAAAAACTCAAAAATCCTATCTCAAAATATTAGAATACTTCCTCAGACCAAGTAAAAAAATAATTTTATAACAGCAAAACTAAATCAAACATTTGAAAATGTCCATTGATGCACTCAGTACTTGGTTGGGAATCCTTTTGCACGGATTACTGCATCAATCCGGCGTGGCATGGAGGCAATCAGCCTGTGGCATTGCTGAGGTGTTATTGATGCCCAGGATGCTTCGATAGCGGCCTTCAGCTCATTTGCATTTGTAGGTCTGGTGTCTTTCATCTTCTTCCTAACTATACCCCACAAATTCTCGATGGGGTTCAGGTCAGGGGAATTAGCAGGCCAATCAAGGACAGTGATGCCATGGTCAGTGCACCAGTTACTGGTGGTTTTGGCACTGTGGGCAGGTGCCAGATCATGCTGGAAAATGAAATCCTCATCTCCATAGAGCTTTTCAGCAGATGGAAGCATGTAGTGCTCTAAAATCTCTTGGTACACAGTTGCATTTACTCTGGACTTGATGAAACACAGTGGACCAACACCAGCAGCTGACATGGCTCCCCAAACCATTGCTGACTGTGGGAACTTCACACTGGATTTCAAGCAACTTGGATTTTGCTCCTCTCCAGCCTTTCTCCAGACTCTGGCGCCTTGACTTCCAAATGAAATGCAAAACTTGCTTTCGTCTGAAAAGAGGACTTTGGACCACTCTGCAACTGTCCAGTGCTTCTTCTCCATAGCCCAAGTCAGACGCTTCTTCCGTTGTCTTGAGTTCAGAAGTGGCTTGACCATGGGAATCCTGATGGAGGGTATCAATGATGGTCCTATGGACAGCAGTCTTCCCCATACTTGTGATTTAGTTTACTGAACCAAGCTGAGTGTTTTTAAGGCTCAGGAAACCCTCGCAAGGTGTTTCGAGTTAATTAGATGATTCAGGTGATTAGTTGAATAGCCTACTTGTATACTTTTTCATGATATTCTAATATTTTGAGATAGGATTTTTGAGTTTTCTTAAGCTGTAAGCCAAATTCAGCAATATTCAAATAATAAAAGGCTTGAAATAGTTCAGTTGATGTGTAATGAATCCAGAATGTATGACATTTTTGTTTTTTTTAATTGCATTACAGAAAATAAAGAACTTTATCACAATATTTTAATTTTCTGAGACAGTCCAGTATTCACATGTGATTCCAGACAAACACCGGAAAGGTTTTGGGCTTTCAAAATACATTTTTTTGTTTATTGAGTTTAGTTTGATAACTGCTATAATAATGCAAGGCCACTGTATCCCGGGGGTAAACATGCGTTAACAGCTTGTCAAATTTATTTAAAGTAGGTGCAAATTCCCTTGCAATTTCTTGGTTTTCTAAAACTCATATCATTATAATGGTAAAATAATAAAAAGGGGTTTGAATACTTATTACATGACCAAATTCAAGTACATTTAAAGGACTTTCAAAGCCATTTTTTTTAATTCCTCCAGTCCCGTTAAAATAAATCTTGTATTTTGAAGATCCACAAAGCTGCCACGAGCGGCTGCCTTTTCCAGCAGCTGCCCTATTGTTTTATTGTCTGCTCCTATCTTCGGTGTTTTTTCTTCCCGTTTTGACAACACTATGGATTACTTCTATCCTATGGACATGGGTTTTAGCGCACAAAAAATGCGTGTATTCAAGGAATTTCAACTCCTTGCCCTGAAGAATTCTCGTGCCGGCGTGATGAAGGGGCCTATCGTGGAAGAGCCGGAGCTAGCGAAGCGGCTAGCGGCGTTATAAGTCTTCGGTACCATCCGTAATCATGGTAAATGCGAACTCACGACCAAATAAGATCGAGTGCTGGTGGAAAACATCGAAGCGCACAGGGAGCGCAGTTGCTGTGTTTTGCGGAAACGTGGCTCACGTTTAGCATTCCGGACGCTAACGTGTAGCCATCCGGAGCTACCCGGAGCAATCCGGCTTCAACGCCGCTAAACAGAGACACGAAAGCCAGGGGGAATCGGAGAGGAGGTAGACTTGCTAAAACGAGGTGGTGTATCCCTGGATTTTCACAAAGAAAAGTTTTCCATCTGCCGCAGGGATGTCGAACTTTTGGCCTGGCGTGACGTCATCCACTCCGCTACAAGCACCCCTAGGGCATCATGTTCATCTGTTAATAAACAACGGGGTAGACTGCTGGAAGTGTGAATTTCCCTACAGGGATGAATAAAGTATCTATCTATCTATCAATTTACATAGGTGATTTTATGCATTCATCAAGACAATTGATTTTTAGATCTTGAGTATTTCGCAAATATATTTGTTTTTAAGACAAATCGCCTCAATGGGTGTTGGTTAATATGTAGCTTACATTTTCAGTTGTAGGAAAAGTAAAACAGGGAAATGCTACCTTAATGTCAAAAACTGATCCTTGCACTGATATACATTTCATAGTGCCCTGATTAGCTGTAGCATCCACCTGTCCCATTGGACATGACGCCTAGGGGGAGATGACGCTTAATAGAACAACGCCGTACATAATAATGTCAGCTGCTGTTAAACATGAGGGAGGGAAAAAATGCAATGGCAGAGTGAACCCACAAGAAAGCAGTGTCTGCTGTATTTTCAAGCAGATGTGTTGTGAACATGGCAACAATTTCAGGCTTACAAGCATTCACCTCAAAATTTAAGCACTTTCCAATCAATTGAAAACACATTAAAATTCAAGCATTGACACGGATTTCAAGCACCAGTCAGAACCATGGGTTCTTTATTTTTTTAACGCAACCTTTGCCATAATTAAGAGTTCACCGTGTAATAAATTAAAAAGGCTATTGATGAAATTCACACGCTTAAGTAAGACATGACGCATACATATGGCCGGTTGGTCCCTTTATTTTCAATACCAATTGATCAGGATGCTTAAAACAATGCATTACAAATAGCAAGGTACAATTTCTCTTTTTAAAAACGTTCAAATGTAGCGATGTTGTCGAAAGAAAACACAGGCGTCACCTTCCACTTGGCATCCAATCCCAATGTCCCATTACTCCTCATATCAGTTCCATATAATTTAACAAGGCAACCATAAAAAAAAAAAAAAAAAAACTCCGAAATCTCTTGTAGCATCCACTCAAGATTTAACGGCATACGAAGGGAATTGATTTCAAATTACACAGTGGAGCATTGAAACGCACAAATGGAGGTTTTGTTTTGTTTGTTTTGTTTCGTTTGCTTGTGTTCTCATCCTACCCAACGACGACAATCACAAACGGCGACATGAGGAGACGTCCTTCCTTCTATAATGTACAACAAGCGTAAAAGGACCGTCACTAGGACTTCCGCTTTCTCCGGAATACGTACAACCTCCAGCCCCATTTTTGAATATCATGACAATCAATAGATAAATTAAAAATACTCTACAAAAACATATAGAGTTATTTTCCCTACTTAGTTCTGAGGCTGAGCGCTAAATGTTAATATTTACAAGAGCGTTGTGCATGCTTATTTTTGCTCACCTCCCCCTCAAAAAATGACAAAAACAAAAGTGGCATCAGTTTGCAGTACTTTGGAGGAAAAGAAACTAAATCTAGAAGTCAATTACATTGCGTGGATAGCAGAGTAGCGTGTACTGTGGAGTAGGGAGATTTTACTGGATGTTACAAATTGTCAAGCAAACACAAAAAAGTGTAACTAAAGCTGACAAGGCTGCACACTTTGGCCAGAGAGGGGAAATAGCTCAACTCCCTTCAATATAGATTTCTTATATGCATTATTCAGAATTATGGAATAAAAACCCTTTTACAAATTATCAGCATGCGTCGCAATGCATTTACTTTCGATATTGGCAACGGATGACTACATTTTCATTTTTATTCGGAATGTTTTGTATTGGTTAAGTGTATGTGATGTTTTATTTCGCAGTGAGTCAAATTGAACTGTTCCAGGTGATTCTCTTTGCTTTCCTTATAATCAACATTAAATATGAAATTAAATGTGTAATTTAAAAGCGTATTTATCATGTGCTAATTAATAATAACATGTTTAGCGATATAACGTTTTTATTTGATTAAACACGCTCTCGGGTCAAATTACACTGGCAGAGTTAGTGCTGGTCAGAATAAACAACCATTTAAGGGTTTGAATTAAAAAAACACAAAGGTTGATTCCCTTGAATTTACAGTAAAAAAAAAGAACATATCCAAATGGATATGAGTATGAATGGATGTTTGCAATTAACCCTTTAGTTGTGTTCTCGATAATATTGGCTGATCTTGCAAATGGAAACGACATATTCTTTAGTATTCTACGGTAATTTTAAAGGTGAACTGGGAATTTAAATTTTGTGATAGTTTTAAGAAAAATCAATCAGGATTGATGTTTGTAACTTGTTAAATCAAAGAATATTTTCTCATGTTTAATTTATACAAATTGAGTCTGGAACACTTTTTGGGTGTATTTATAGTAAGCTTACGGCTCAAAAATGATGAAAAAAACGTATGATTGTGAAGTGTCATCAACACACACTAATTATTGAAATGGTTAGTTTATACAAGTAATCACTTAGAGCAGTGGTCAGCAACCCCCGGGCCGTGAACCAGTACCTAGCCATGGATCGTTTGGTACCGGGCTACGTGGAAAGAAAAAAGAATGACCTTTTTTTTGCTTGTACACACGCAATTGATTGATTGGTCGCAAAAATCGCTGAGCTTATTTGCTCAACTTTGGACGCAATGTTAATTGAACCAATTGAGTGTACCGAATCCTAACCACTAGGCTATTAAGATTGTATGTTCTCGTGGCCCGGCACTGTAGTAACATTAGTAATAATATTGATAAGCCCAGATCGATGGCGCAATCACTAAACCACTAAGGAACAAGATGACAAATGGAAATTTAAAATATATCTCATCATCATCACTTTCTACTCATGGTGCCACGTTGTACAACATTGTCATGGAGCATTATGGGCAACAGTTTAGCCAAATAGTTGTACAACGTGGTACTGTGAGTAAAAATGGTGTGATGATGAGATCAAATCTGATGAGTTTTCCTGTGTCATCTATGACATTATCCCTAATGGTCTAGTGATCACACAGTCAATTTGGGCTTATTTTTATTATTTCTAATATTACTATTGGGCCAAGCTACAAGAATCTAGACATTAAACCGCCCCGTTGAACAGAAAAGGTTGCTGACCACTAATTTAGAAGATACATAACAAAGGTCTGGGATTTTTTTCCCCTTCGACTTCTGAGCTTTGGGACCAACCCCATCTGGGAGTATTCTTGTAAAAGCAAGTTAACTTCATTTCTCTTTTTAGTACTGTATGCGAATAATAAAGGGCCCCTTGACAGTTGTGCTGCTAATGAGGCGGTGAGACAGCACGTTTACCTGGGATTTCAGTATTGTGACAAAATAAACATGAAAGAAATGTCTGATCAGTGCCAAATGACTAAGCTGACTTTTGGTGTTAGTTATTGTTTGCAAAGCCTATAGCAAAGCCTTTTCTGAGTAGGGGACTTGCGGCGGCTCTCCAGAAAGTGCCGAGGTGGCGCCGTAGTTGGGCATCGCCTGCGTGATGGTGGCGGGGCTCGTGCCAGGAAGCGGCCCGCCGGGATAGGAGTGAGCTTCAGTAGGCGGCATGCTGCCTGGTGCCGTGTAGACACCGGGCTGAACCATGTACATGTGGGCCTCGCTGGGGACAAAAAATACAAGGTCACCTTCAAGTTACTTACAAAAGAATTAATGATCGACCGATATGAGTTTTTCAGGGCGGATACCAATTATTAGTATCAAGAGGAGGCCCATAACTGATATTTGGAGCTGATATTCATTTGCTGTAAAAGCTTAAAAATTTGCACAAGACATTTTAATCATGCAAAAATACACAAAGAATATTTGTTACTCAGATTTTAAATTCAAATGAAACATTTGTTTACACAGGGAAATCCAATAAAACCAGGGTCTCATTCACAATGGTTCTCTGGTTACAGCGACCAATTAACAAGTAGGTAATATAAGCACGCATAACAATAAGGCTAATATAGCACATTATATAAAACTACTACTACTCATGTACAGCCAAATGGTCGTTAAAAATATAGCGTTTTAGCTACATTGGGTCGCTTCTAGTGGGGGTGACGTTTGCAGGAATATGTCTTAATAGAATTATTATGTAGACAGCGATCGCTTTTCTGCTTTAATCACGTTGATCAATATTTCTTAATAAACTCATTATACAGACTACGATATTGACACTCGTTCTATCTGAAGAGCAGTGCTGAGAAGCATGGGAAAATCAGAGTTGGCGTTCACGTCAAGGGGAATGAGACCCCGGTGTTGTCTGCTTCCGTGTGTGCATCACTAAAAGTTGATGACCTTTCCTCTACATTTCAGCAAGGGTGTCACAAAAGGGGTGGAGAGGAAATAGAAAACTGTAAATGTGTGTTTAAAAAATATTCACGAATATGAAAAATATTCGCGAATATGAAAAATATTAGCGACGGCCCTAAACTCTGGCTCCAGTCTGCAGTCTGACTGTTGACAGTGTAGAGTGGGCCTCCTGCTTCAGGGGCTCCGATCCTGGTCAATTATAAAATCAGAAGGCGCGGGATGGGTAGCGTTCGAGACAGAAGGCATTATCGCATTAATAATATGACGATAACGACATTGGTCAAATACCTAAATATCGGCAGGCCCTATAGTTGGTCGATATCAAACCTTTATTTGTTAAAAACTATCATATATTGAAACCAAAGAACAAAATCAATTTACAGGCTCAAGCATTTGTCCAACAAATAAAAGTCATGTACTTTATAATTTTTTGTTTTAACAATTAATTCATGTACTGTCAAATCATACTCTAATATGTGAAAAATATATATATTTTTTTTTCTTTCTTTTGATTCCAGGACAAGTTTATACTTCACATGACACTTTGTTGCAATCATGTGGACATTGTGGAAAACTGCATTTACTTTCCTTAGGAAGGAGTTGAAAAACCAAAATTTTGAAAGAGCTATATTGGACAAAAAAAATAAGATAAATAAAAATGTTTGAAGCCACAAAAAAATTAAAATCCTTATATAGGCCTCATAAGGAAGGAAACGCATACTGTGTCTATCTGGATTCATTGGAAAACGCTAAGAATGACCATATATTTTAGACTTTTATGAAAAAGCACCAGGAAGCCACTAGGGAGAGCCAAAGAGCCATACGGGGCTATGGGAAGAGTTAAAATTATTACACAGACGACCTGGAGCACATACTCTGGAAAAACTGCTACATTTGTGGCGTTTGTATGTTTATCATCACGGAGACCTGGCTGAATCCGAGGATACTTGATGCTGACGTGCAGCCAACTGGCAGCTCTCTAGAGCCATTATTCTAATTTTGTGTTCTATTGTATAATGACAAAAAAGACCATTTATTCAACTGCAATTTTATGTCATTTGTTGATCTATAGTTGTTATTTTGATAGTGGTATACAAAGTATTGTATGATACTGATAGCGAATTAATAAATGTATCTAATCAGCGGGTTTTGACTAACGTGGAACTGATTAAAAACAACGCCAGCGAAAAACAAGGGATTACTGTACATCATTGCGCTTGGCGAGTTTATCTAACCTGGATGCAGGCGTCTGCTCCACAGGAACGTTGTAGCCAGGTACGCCAGTGGCGCTCATGCCGTAGGATCCAGGAGCCGGAGTGGCAGGGTACACCTGCTGGATGAGAAATTAGCGTTGCGATGCTGCCACTTTTGGGATACGGTATAATGAGGGTGGTACCTGCTGTTGTGTGGCGGCAGGGGGCTGCTGCATGTAGTACTGCTGACTCTGCAGTTTGGCGTACATTGCGTACACAGGGTCTTCGTTCATAAGCTTGGCGTAGAGGGACAGAGCTTCCATCACTTTCACGTTGAGCTCCGATAGCTCAGAGTGCTTCCTGGTCATACACACATGCAATATAACACACACACACACACACACACGCATGCATTACTGGGATTGACTAATATCGATAAATGATGAGTATTTATGATGAGCTCTACCGATCAATATCCTCCAGTTTCTGGTCAATGAGGGGGCCCATTTGATTGCATGCTCCTGATTTAAAAACAAACAAAAACACGTTACTCCACAACCGCGAGGTTTTTTTTTTACATTTGCTTAAAATATTTTCACTATTGTGTTGGATGCAAGTGGCAGAAATGCTGAATCTCCCATAAAAGGGGTTTTAAATGCAATTGAAATGTACATTTAACTAGCATATACATTTCTATTGACATTACAGGTAATTATTTACTTTATTTGAAAAACAAATTAGTTATATTTTTCAATCAAAATATGCATTTGCAAAATGTACAATGTCAACCAAATACACATTGGCTGTTAAAGTAAAGGGTTTATTTTGAATATTTGTTAATATTACGGATTCATTCATGTGAATAATGCAATTGCAGTAAAGTAATATCTTGCTTATTGCGGGTTTCATGTTCCAAAAACATCCCGTGAAAGGAGATTTATGTGAAATAAAAACCTTTATTTTTTTGCAATTATTATACAATTAAATACCCTATTATACACTGAAACCAAAGAACAAACCGTTTGTACATACTGAAGCATTCGTTTAACATGCTGAAGCATTTGTTTAACATAAGAGACTTTTTAACCAAACAGAATGCAGAAAACAATGCAAGTTACAGAAATGTGAAAAGTAATCGGTGCTATAGCGACCTATTACTAGATATAAAATGCATATTAGCATTTCACTATCAGATACATTTTTAAGTAGCAATTACATTTCATAATAAATTGCCATATAAAAAAGAACACAGATTTAAATTTGAAATAACATTTGTAATTGTTTACTTAAATTACATTAAGTGGTAATACTAAAATGATTAACAAAATCATTCTCCGAAAATATTTAATAACGTTTTTCCATTTTTTTGTGTGAAAAATCTGGCACACTAATATGGATGCAAAAACATGGTTTCCACAGGCAGAGTTTATTTTAATTGTTATACAACTTCACATCTGGAAAAGATTGTTAAAGATTTAAATTCCCCTTAACTTAAAAACATAGTGAAAACTTGAATGATTATCATAATTTTTGTGTACAATTGGCACTCCTAATTTTTTGAAAACCAACGGACCACCAGTGATGTACATGACACATGAAAAGGCAACAGGTGTCATTTCATAGTCACAATCTTTCTACTCTCGGTACCAAAAACAAATGGCACCATGAGTAAAAATATAGTGCATCACTGGAGGTCCAGTGGTGATAAATTGGCAATCTCAACCCTGCGACTCAGGTTAAATTCCCATCACAACCAATGTTTTGCAATTGTGGTCTGAGCTATTTTTTCAACTGATTAATAATGACTGCACAAATATGGCAAAAACTTCATGTTTATTACGCATCCAAACTTAAAAGTTCTTTTTGTGGGTAAAAATGTGCGTTATACTTGAATAAATACGGAACTTGAATCTAAACAGGCTTTTAAGGTTTTGGTTTGTCTGATACTTCCTTTATTATGCAGTATATTTAATTTGACTTTTGATTCTTGTCTAACTTATATTGCTAATTATGCAAGCAACTTCTCCAACAGGCACTCCAAATTCTAAGCATGTGGTTTACCTTCAAGCTGTAGCAACTCGACAGTGTCTGACTGGTTGTCGGTTGGGTCTGCGCTCTGAATCATCTGCAGTAATCGGTCCATTTTGTCCTGTAAGTGCAGTTTTTCAGTATTTACTATTGAGAAACAGTAGATACTTGATGGGCGTGTTTTTGTAATTTTACCTCGTCTATAAAAGCAGGCTCCTGTTCTGGCTCAATGTTCTCAACCTGAATGTCTTCACTAAACTGCACTGTCTTTTTCTCAGTCTTCACTGCAGCAAGAGGAGACACTGGTGGAAAACAAGCTTGTTACAAATATGAATGGAGGTCGGTAAATACCCCACTAACTTGTGGGTCACCTCTGAGTTTAGACACATTTTTGTTAAACTTATCAACTTTTTGTTTCATTATCTAATCATCCATTAGGGCTGCAAAAATTAGTCCACGACATAAAAATCGAAAATAGAAATAGTCGAAAATGAATTCCATTGTTGACTACTGTTGCCGTACACGTTTTCCAACAGTGAGGCTGTTGTCCATGAGGCTGCTTTTTGTATTTAATATCATTTTCCACATAATCAAATAAACTTCATGCAAAATTAAAGAAAAAAAAATAATGATCTGATTATTCAATCAATCATTTCATTAGTCGGTGACTAGTCAACTTTTAAAATAGTCGTTAGTTGCACCCCTACCATCCTGACTATTATCCATGAAACAATAAAGGCTTTGTAGGAGTCTGAAACAACTGACATGATGATTGCAGTGTTCTTATTTAAGCCTTTGAGTGTGTTTACGTACTCATCTCAGGTTCTGCTGTAAGATCAGCAGTGACAAAATTGGAGGGAAAGAGGCCGACCCCTTGATATGTCTCCCCTTTCCACCAGTTGGGATCACTGAAAATAAGTTTTGAATATTTACTTGCATATCAATACAGACCCATCATTGTGCATGTAGGTGTGCGCAAACCTGTCGTCCAGGATAGTGATGATCTCTCCCGACTTAAAGGTGAGCTCGTTGTCTTCGGCTGCTTCGAAGTCATAGATGGCTCGCACCTTGCGTCCGTCCGACCTGTGCACAGCCATGAGATGGGACGTGTTGGGGTAGAGTCCGGTGAAGGACGTTTGGTTCTGCTGCCTTTGTTCTTTCAAAGAAAGCTCGATGGCTACAGTTACAAAAAAATGAGAAAACATTTTTAGGGACAACAAATAACGTTGGCGATACATTTGGTCTAAATAAAAAGTATTGCTTCCATGACTATCCTCAACTATCATTAAAAGTTACAGGGTTAACAGATCACTAGTTTCAATAAACAATTTTTTTAAAAATTCGAACTGCCAATTATGCTTTTTGTCATTCACAATTGTTTTGAATTGCATTCGATGCATAAATCATTTACAATCTTTTAGTATCATAAAACAGAACAATATCAGAAAATCCAACTATTGATTTTATTGAACAGGAAGTTATCTTAAAATGAAAATTAAATTACCGTATATTCCACACAATAAGGCGTACACCTCAAAATAGTATTTTTTCAAACATATTTTTCACATTAGGGAGACAAGACTATAAGGCACATGGAATTGAAACTACAGTGAGAAGTAACATTAATTTGTGTAAACCAGTACTCATTTATTTATTAACATTATACGTTCTGTCTTAAAACACAAATAAGAACCCACACCGGTGAGAAGCCTTTTGTCTGCTCTGTTTGTGGCCAAAGTTTCAGCAGGAAATAAAGTTTAAAAACACACACAAAATCCCACACAGGTGAGATACCTTTTTCCTGCTCAGTTTCCTGTCAAAAATTCAGCTTGAAAATCAACTTAAAATCCGACACAAGAATGCACACTAGCGAGAAGCCTTTACATTTAAGAAATTTACCACTGAATGAGCTACGATTGCGCTTTTATATGTAGACCATCATTTTTGTAAGGTTGGAAAACGTTTTGTGTGGGGCTACTTTTTGTTAGTTTAATATGTTTGCTCCCTGCAAGGGTGCATGGTTGCTAAGGGGCCGGTCACACAGACATTTGCGGCTGAATCACGGCCAGAAATTTCTGCCTTTGAGGCGGACGCTATTGCACGCATTGAGATCGCCATTCAGACGAGATACAGCGGTGCTTAACACGAGGTCGGAAATTCGCGCGCGGGTGGCAGCGCGAAAGAGTTTTGCGCTGCTCAATTCTTCAGAGCGCGGGTACACAACCTTTCACGAGCGTATCGAGGCTGAACCACGGCCAGAAATTTCTGGCCGTGAAGCAGATGCTGTTGGGCGCTGTTGGACGTTTTGAGACCGCCATATAGACGAGATAGAGCAGTGCTTTACTCGCAGTCGGAAATTTTCACGTGGTTGGCCGCGCTCAAAACTTTTGAGCTGCTCAAAAGTTTGAGCACGTGTTAAACCGCGTGCCACACACGTGGTCAACACGAGGTGATGACGCGGAACGACGTGCTCTGGCCGCGGCCAGGGCGTGGTTACACATGGGTAGGACGGGAAATTTCAGCGGGTAATCGTGGGTGGAGCATGGTAATAGCATGTTCTGCGCCTGTATCGCGGTGTTATTACGTGAAATTAGCGTGTTACGCGTGTGACGGTCAAACGCCTTTCTCCGCGTATAAACAGCGCCTCGAGACGTCAAGGGGGTGACCTCGTCTTAATCCATTTTTATTTCTTGACATTTATTTTCAAGATAATAAAATAAAAATGATGCCATAGCTTGAAATCTTGATCTTCACGGGACTGTGTCTTGTGCGGTTATGATTTCTACAGCCCGGTGCCGAGATTTGCATCCCCTCGCTACTACAACCACTTTTACCTCGTTTTATCTCACTTTTAGGGAATGTAATGGCGAACATATAACCAAAACCACTTCGTCTTGCATTTGTTGGAAATGTAATACAACTTAAACCATTCCGTCTTTGTTTTTGTTGTGAACGTAATCGAACGTTCAATCCTCCCCCCCTCGCGTGAACGCGCATTCTGCGGGGGGGGGGGGGGGGGGGGGTGTGTTGCGTAGGAGTCGGATTTGGGCACAACACCGGCTCGGGAGCTTTTATACCCGTGGTCCACACGAGAAAATGATGCAGAAATGACGTGATGAGGAAGCGGAACAGTCGCCGGCGTGTTTTGCGGGCATACCACCGATTGAACAGCGGGTTGGCCAATTTTGCGCATTTTCCATCGCGGGCAACCACGGGCTAAAAAAAAAAACGCAAAATTTTAGCCGTGATTCAGCCGCAAATGTCTGTGTGACCGGCCCCTAAGCTAACAACTACCTAATGTGAACGCTAAACTAACGTTAAGCTACTGCTGAGGTATTCTGAGAAGAAAACCTTTCTGAAAAGTAAAAAAACGTTTGGGTTAATTGTATTTTTAATGTTTTCAATGGTCCTGTAAATATGGAGAAAGTTTGTGTGGAGTCAGTTCATGTTTTTTGTGTGTTTGATGTGCACATAGTCAGATCAGGAGTCTTCTCCTGGTACTGGGAACCATTGAAATCAATGCTATCCGTTTAATGTGGCGAAGCAAACCCCAACCTCAAAAAAAAAAAAAAAATCGGTCTGGGCGCCACCAGGCTTTACTTGCCGAAGACACACTACATGATGGACAACAACTCACGCTTGATACTGGGTCGGTCATCGCCCGGGTGAAAAAGGGCCGCGCCTAATGCTAATTACCAGGTCTGAGTTGACAAGTGTGTGACTGGTAGAAAGACACATAGATTGCGCGGAAGGAACAACTTTACCACTGCTACATGGAACGTCCGCACATTAAACCAACAAGGAAAGTTAAGAAAAACGTATCTACTAGATGGAAAGATAGTCTTGGGACCTTTTGGGTCTATGTGAGACCAGATGGAAAACTTTGCAGAAATGACAACTGATTAAGGCCATGTTTTCGACTATAGTGGAGACGTAAACAAGCACAAGTGAGAACTTAATGTTGGTGCAAAACATTTGCATGACCAAAACTTCTCATTAACACTGCAGCTGATCTTCAACATAGTCTTCCTGAGCTATGTCGTCATTGGAGGAACAACATCACCAGTCGCCATATTGTTTTACGTGTCAATTAGTTGAAGAGGTTACGAGTGTTTTAGGCGAAGTTTTCGTAGTTTTTCAAGTTCAGGGTTTTGTTTTTTTTTTTTGAAAGGGGACAAGTATGCGCCATAAACTCATGTCTCATTCTACAACATTTTACCTAAGGCTAATTCTCAATGTCTGTCCCCAGAAGGGCTTTTACAGAAAAAACATACATAAAATACACAATACTTTTAAACGGCACAATCGCAGAGGCTACAGGTGGTCATATATCTAACCTCTCATTAAAAAGTATTTAAGTTTATGTTTAAAAAGGACCCAGTTTGACTCTTCTTTAAGTTCAGTGGGTTCCAGTTCCTGGCTTTAGTGCCTTGTACAGTAAAAGCTGATTGTTCAAAAGTAGTTATTGTGGAGAAATCCTAAGCGTTGTGTCGCAGATGGTTTCAGTACAACAAAAGGCGGTCAGCCAAAAAGGGGCTAACTGGCAAAACTAACGGGCAAAGCTAACCAAAACCGATCAACGAAATGCAGCTGTAGCCTAGGCAGAAAAACGTGAGGCTAGTTGATCAAAAAATACGCAGTGAGCAGTCAGGGTACCAGCGAACCAACATTGAAAAGCATCAACGCCTATGGCAACGAACGAAAGCTGGCCGTGAATAAATCAAGGGACACGGCAAAACTGCCACTAATGCCAGTCTAGTCAGTCAAAAAACACATGAGAGTAGCCGGGCTAACCGTGAACAAGCAACGCGTTCGACTTTGGATATGGCGATACACCCGAAACTGGTGCCAACGCCGGGTTACCCAGCCAACAATTCACTATGCACAGCCAATGATTGCCAACCAAGAGCAAACACAATAGGAAAGCCCTCGGCAGCCTGCGCTAACCGGGAGCTAGCCGGACAAAATTGTACCGACCGCGACATACGCAGCAAAAAACACATACGAAAATCCACATTCACCTACCTCCTAAAACAAATAACCAGTATGCAATCACTGTACACTACAATCGCTGTCTATTTCGGAGCTGCGTCATATGTTGTGTTAATGGGATTTGCCATTTTGAAAGTTCTGTTATGCTCCAAGATGTCACAGTTCTACAGGAAACAGGTCAGAACTTTGAGACTATATTTTTTGAGTCCCCCAGCACGTGGAATATTTTGCAACATATTTGTGGGGAGTAACACTGCATGTTCTGCACCTACTTGAAAAAAAATCTGTTTGGGAATACCTTTAATGAAGTAGGTAGAAATATTTCTGTCAGAAAATAATCTGTTTAATATTTTTTTAATTAATTGTATCAGATAGTAACACTTTAACTGATACTGTCTGTATCTCATGAATTAAGATAGATTAACAGCTTGCTAGCTGCCTAGTACAGAAAAGCCGATCAATCGGCAGATAATCTACACTACAAAAAGTCCAGTTAGAAAGAAAAAAAATGTCATTAAATAATAAAAATAATGGTAATATATTTAAGGAGAACTATCTTCTTTCATCGATGATTTATATCAGTTATAGAAGATTATTCATCTCAATCTAAGTACTTATTTCTGATTATGCCGGACAAACTAGTTAAAACTTGAGTAGAATAAGAAAAATATTCATTTATTCAAAAATGTATTTTATCCTTGGTATTCAAGAATACTCTCCATTTGTGTAATTTACTTTTTGCATGGATAGAATGTTTACAACGAACAAAAGTTAAAATATTGATTTAGCAGCGACAACATGAGAAATTGGATACCCTAGGCTACATTACCTTTTCTCCTTGAGTATTGCTGGGGTATCCGATTGTAGACTGATAATCGTAGATTAAAAAAAAAATTATAATAGTATATCTTTTTTATTTTGCACTTTCTTGAAATTTTTCAACACAATGCCCGCCAATCAAAAGGTGCTAATAATGATGACATTTTGTTAAAATATTTTTTAAAGGCTCTTATTTCAAGAGACACTTTTTATTTTTTGATGCTACTTTTATCATTTGAATTATGGCACTTTTGGGCTTCCATAAGTCTTATGTCACAGGTGAAATAGCGGACATAGTTGCTAAAATATCAAGCTCAATAATATGTGAAAGTTCTTACCTCCGTGTTATACGTAAAGTGTCCTTGGGCAAGGCACTGAATCCCTAATGCCCCCAATAAGCAGGTAGGCGCCTTGCATGGCTGACTCCCTATTGGTGTGTGAGTGTGTGTGTGAATGGGTAAGTTTGAAGCACATTGTAAAGCGCTTTGGGAGGTCTTCATTGACTTGAAAAGCGCTAAATAAATGCAGACCATTTACCATTTACCATCACATGGGATTCTTTGTGCATGAAAACATCAAGGCCTCTATAGAAGAATGTTGCCCAATCTCAAGCATGTTCATCACAATACACCTCAGTGCCTCGTTGTTCATCATCCATCCAGGCCTATGGACCAACCTTAGAACACCGTGCTGAAGAAACTGAGGACTTTTATGCCCAGGTTAAATACATAATAGGTAGAGCATCAAAGAAGGGTATCATCATCATGCAAGGCGAGTGGAATGCCCAAATTGGTGTGACTGCCCTAAGAGACTGGAAGAAAACATGTGGAAAAAGCTCTAACCTACAAACCAATGAAAGAGGAAAAGGGCGTCTTGAACAAGCCAGCTACAACAACTTGGTGCTGACAAACACTCTTGGCCACCACATGAACTCCACGATATGGACATAGCACCATCTGGATGGAATCCACCACAGTCAAGTTGACTACATTATAATTCTACGTTTCAAAAGTAGAATATAGACAGCGAGCATGTGCATATATCCAGGAGATAAAGTGGGAAGCAATCAGGGCCTGGTCGTGATGAACTTTCGTGTTTTCCTTCGGAAGTTTAAAAAGTCAGAACCCACAGATTAAGTTTGACCTTAAGCAACTGAAAGACTCCCAGGTGGCTGAGAGCTTTCAGGCCTCTTAGTGGGAAGTTTGCTCGCCTTGGACGAAGATGTCAAAACCCTGACCACCAAGTTCTCAAAGATGATGAATGAAGCAGCAAAATAAAATGGAGGAAAAAAACGGAGTAAGATAGGCCTTGGGTTACAAACGAAATTCTCCAACAGTGCGTCACAAAGCAAAAACTTCAGAAGAAACAGCAGCCAAGTTTAAAGCAGCTCACAAGAAAATTTGAAAAAACTTGAGAGAGGCAAAGAAGAAATGGATCGAAGACCAATGCTCGGAGATAGAAGAGTGCCTCAACAAGAACGCTTCAAAGAAAGCCTTCCAGATTATAAAATACCTCACACAAACAAAACAGGCAAAAGTCAGCAGCATTTAGAATGAGGCAAGGAATAAGCTAACTGAAGAAAAACGACTACAACCACCCGATAGAGGGAGACCCTGAGGTCATTAAGAATTCCAGCCCAGGATAAAGTGACGACTTCCCTATCCTCAGAGAAGAGGTAGAGGCAGCAACTAACTCACTGAAAAACGGAAAGTCTCCAGAAATCGACAACATCTCATCAGAACTCATACCGAATAGAGGTGAGAAAACTATAGACATTTTGACAAGGATTTGCAGAAAGATCTGGCAAACAGGACAGTAGGTATCTGCATGGACAAAATCGTTAGTAATTATGTTACCAAAGTAAGGTAACCTTTAATTATGCTCCAACTACAGCACCATTAGTCTCATCGGTCATGCAATTTACCAGCTCAGTAGCCTAGATGGTAGTGTGGCCGCTTTGAGACTGGGAGGTCGCTGGTTCGCGCCTCGGCCGAGACATACCTAATTGGTAAAATGGCGGCGCCCTCTGTTGGCTGCGGCTGCATCGACTCGCTACAACGGGTCAGGTGTATCGACATTTCGTTCTGTGTACATTGTTACAAAGAATGACAATACAAAGGAAATTATTATTATTATTATTAAAGGTTTCTTTTTTGTTTCTCTGCTTAATTACAGGTGAGCCCAATCACTTGGGTCATTATCAAGCTCCCACACAGCTTGCTAACAACCTTTAAATGTACATCACCTGAGATGGGAAAGAGAAACCTCTAAACCATGCAGGACATGCGGTTCTTGAGGAGCGGGTTGGCCACCCCTGCTCGAGAGCAACTTGAAGCTACAGTCAGTTTTGGGGGGCACAACATCACTAACCTCCGTTTTGCTGATAGTGATCCCTCGGTTATCGCGGTTAATGGGGACCAAAACCACCCCCGAAAAGTGAAAATCTGCAAAGTAGCGACGCCCCTTCAAAAATGCTTTTAAAAAAAATATATATATATAAATATATATATATATATAATTTATTTTCAATAATTTTTTAGACCCGCGAAGCTCTGAACCCGCAAACGTAGAACCGCGAAGTAGCGAGGTCCCACTGTAATATTGCCGGATTGGCAGGAGATGAATAGGATTTCAGATATCTGGTCAATTGCCTGGACAAGCATAAACCCAGAATGTGATGGAAATCACCACAAAAAAAAGATCATCAGGACTGGCCAAGATAATTTTCCAGGGCACAATCGAAGGGGGCAGGAGGAGAGGAAGACCGAAAAAGAACTGGGCTGACAACACGAAGGAAAGGACTGGTGAAAACTTTGCCACAACCCAAGAACAGGCCAAGGACCGCCATCAGTGAAGAATGCTGTCCAGAGTTGCATCCTCATTTGTGCTTGACCACCTATGTGCTTAAGGGATCCATGAACCATGATGAGCGCAATGATTGATCAGTCTGACCAAAATTTAAAAACATTGTATGAAACGGGAACCGGACCTGTTTTCTGCAATTAAGCGCCACATCTAACCACTAAGGATACAGATGACACAAGAAAAAGCATTACATTTTATCTTATTATGACACTATTTTTACTCATGGTGCCAGAAACGAACATAAGAGAATGGAAGAAACAGAAAGTCATCCTCAAAGTATAAATGAACGCAAAAAAGCACGGCTTCCGTTTAACTGATGAAAACCATTGGATTTTACTTTGTAACTCATCGTATACAACGATGATATTAACCCAAAAATTCCGTTTTGGGTTGACTTCCTCTTTAAAATAACACATATATCGAGGTGTTTCTTGGTAATACCTTTGGCCAGGTCTTCTTCTTCTTTCTTGTTTGAGGAGGCGGCAGGATCCTTCGCCACCAAGGCAGGACTTGCTTTTGCCTGTTCTGCCGCCTAAGGAACATAGATGGTCACTGGTACTCAATCAAAAGAAATTGACCAGAGGTAGTTGAGGGACGCTGTCTGACCTGGGAGCCCACAACAGGAAAAGAGACGCCTTGTTCACGTAGATTCTTTATCATGGCTGAGATCAGGCTTAGTTGAGGGTCGTTGCGGAAGTCTTCGGCCCACTCCACCATCAACGCCTTCAGCTTTTCGCACACTTTCGGGTGACCCTTGGTGCAAAAATATTCAAACTAGAGGCACCACAATCCCAATGAGGAGGAATTTGCGCGTGGAGATGATTGGATACCTTATTTAAGACGTTACTGACTTCACTGGCAAACTCTCTGGAGCACACCTCCAGGTGAAAGATCTTGCCGCAGTTTGACACACATGCACCAAGAAGCTGTCAGGCCACAGACGTTAATGACAGTCACACATCTTCACTTAGTTATGGTACACATATACATGATATACAAACGACATTTTTAGATATAGAAAAAGGATTTAGTGATTTGTTTTACAAATGTATATTCTATATAATATTAGTGTATAACAATAACAATCATTTGCAAGAAAGATTTTTACAGTGAAAGTTTTTTCCGAGAAGAAAATGTTGGGGTTTTTCTTCAGGTGTGTGTCCTTACAGTAAGTGCTTGCATGGCCACGTGGGGATCCTTGTGATTCACTCGTCTCATTACAGCACGCAGGCATTCTTTGGGTCTGCCAAACAAAGGCACATACTCTAACTACGGTTGCAACAAATGTCTTAGCAATCAATTAAAAAAAAAAAAAAAATCTAAGTTATTTTCCATTAGAGAAAAATAATTGCTTTTATATATGTACTCAAAAAAACTTACTAGCAAAGGCCAAAATGTGAAGTAGCGGAGACAATTTCAAAGTGATTAGGTTGAGGTTTAAAATGCTGTTAAATAGTCACTGTACCAAACATAATGTATTATATAAACACCTTTGTATAAGTAGATAGCAAACGGTGTACTACTGACCCAGTGCGAGACTGTCCTATCTTATCGCAAATGTCCAAGATGAGGCCCCAGTCCTCTGCAGTGTTCATCTCACTGGTTGCTTTCTCTATATGAAAAAAATGGTGAACAAGACAGTCAATTTAAAAGATAAAACATGTCAAATTGAGACAATTATCTTTGAGAACAAGAAGTTAAAGGGCTGTAGTTGAATTACATCTTAAATCCAAAAAACAAGGATGTTGGAGTCTCGCAAACCTTCTAAGACCTTTTTTAATATAGCCCACACCATTGAGTATGACTGAAAGGGTACTGATAAATCCCGTTGAAACGAGGTCCATTTGACTTCCTGATTGTAAACACGTAAAAGGGTATTTTTCTTTGCTTTGTCCAGTCTTAGACACAAAAATACAGATTTAAAATAAATAAAAGTATCTTAAAAACCTCAATAAATATTCAACGTAAGAGTCTCCGGCCAAGTTTAAAGTGAACAGATAAATGTGTGAATTCTGAACCACTGAAAGATAGAGGGTAGACTGCATTTGTGTAGTCCACAAAATTTCAATGAACACTGCTCTGAACCTTAACGACCGCAATATCACACAGCGTGACTTGGTTAAAAATCTAGGTGTCATGTTTGACCTGAAGCAGCATATTATTCGAATAACTTTCTGCAATCTTTGCAACATTAAAAGTTTTGGCAGATGCGGTCTCAACTAGATTCAGAGATTACAATCCATGTGTTTATTACGTCTCGTCTAAATTACTGTAGTGCAATTGTCTCTGGTGTCTCTAGTATAAAACTATGCAGCTGCTGCTATTTTGAGAACAAGAAAGCTTGATTATGTTACCCCAATTTTAGCTGACTTGTCTAAGATGTGACAAATCATCGTAGCATGAAGGCACATATTATATATATTTTAATGCTTTTTTTGTATTTTCAACCAAAAGTAAACACTTGAGAGCACCAATTTCCCACCGATTGTTAGAACATGTGGATGTTCAAAATAGCATTGTGCTGCACGGCTGCACGATTAACCGAAATCGAATTGATATCGCTATGTGACGTAGTGTGATTGGGCAAATGCAAAACACTGCGTATTTTTTTTTTCCCGAGGATTCATAGTTCCAGTTTGTTATTTGAGTGGTGGAGTGTTTGGCCAACAAGAATTGTCATGTTTTGTGGTTTAACAGCGTTGGCCAACCAGAAGAAGGTTCTAAGCTCCCACTCGTGGAAAACCGCTAGATTTGTGATTTTTGTATTTTAATCATCACAATGACCTTGCAGAAGTCGAAGTTATCCGACGCGAGCATGTAGCTTGCCAGCCGCTCCCTTGATAGCTCTCTTACACTGAAAGGAATAGCCCTCCGATATTGTTGTACTTTTGTAAAATAACAATAAAGACTATTTATTTAACAGCAATTCTGGTATTAATGCACACGTGAAGAAGTGGAGAGACTGTTTAACCTATGAGAATGCAGAACAAAATTCTGCATGCAAATCAGCGTTTCTAGCACCATGAATAAAACTAGTTTGATAATGAGATAAAATCTAATGCCTTCTCATGTGTCATAAGTACGTCCAGTTGTCTATTGGTGGTCCAACTGCGGTCATCCGGGTTCAATTCGCAATGATCGCAGCAAGGCTTTAGGGCTAGGACCTTAGCTTGGCCTTTTGGCTGAGAGTAAGTGTCCCGGCTCTTAGGCTTTGTAGCGTATTATGAACTGACCGAAAACGGATAATGGATAATGAATAACGAAGATAGAACAATAACCCTTAAAAACCCCAAAACCCCATCCGGGTTCAATTTCTGTGATTTTGGTCAGCGACAGTTATAGACCTATCACTCTATATAGTATATATGCAGTATATACTGTAAGTGTATAAAGAGCCCAAAGGATATACACAAATAAACAAAGAATCAATTACAGTAGTCCCAATTTAATGCGCCTCAAAGTCCGGTGCGGCTTGTGTATGAAAATATATATGGCAAAAGACGATTTTTAACGGTTGCGTCTTATCATCCAGTGATGTTATGGTGATAGTGCTGAAACTACTGTAAATTTCAGATCCAGGGATCTTGAAATGGTGGTCTGTGGAGCCAATCGAAATTCCTAAGGGCAAAACACATAAACGTTACTTGATCGCTCGTGTTTCTGGGTAGTAAACATTATATACTCAATTTGCACACGCATGCGCAGACTTGTGGGCAAACTTCAAACGCTTTGTAGAGCTTTCACCAGCGAACTAATTTCAAGATTTTAAACAAACAACGTGTGGCAAAGATGTCAGTTTTTGATTTACACTACTGTTGTGGTTTGAACAAATTTATTGACACTAAAAACAGAAAACAATCATGACAATCTCAACAGCAATTAAGCACATTCACGATATTATATTCCAATATTACGTTTTTAACAGCAAACATAAAGTGAGGTTTGAACAAGATATTCACGATTCGCCACCACAGTGATGAATTGATGTGTCAGGGTTGCTACACTAGCCCAACAGCGCTAACATAATGCGTCTGACGTACACTACGCCACTCTTATGCCATGACAAAACGACACGAAAGCACACGATCTCAGGTTTACAAGTCGCCATTGTGTGCTTGGGTCATGAAATAAAAAGCCGTCTGTCGGGCTAGACGCTAGCCAAACAATGTTAGCATTTAGCATCTCCTCGGTTGGGCTCCACTCACCAACATCTTGGTCAAATGGGTTGGTCGCGAAGAGCGGCATCACTAGAGCAACAAACGTCCCTTTCCGCGGTTCTTGTCGTTGATTGTCCTTATTTGAAGCTAGACAAATGCATAATAGCAAGAGAGCGCACGGTTGAAGGTGGAAAAGGGAGTCGCTCGGCCGATATTTCTCCACAGTCACTCCTTGTCACTGGACAACATCACGCAAAGCCTGCTGGGAAAGTGAGTCAAAGTCCACACCGGGGAACAATCGCAAAACACAAAAAGTCGATAGTCATTCATTTGATGTAGCTGAATATACTTGTGTAATCTTTTAAGACAGCAGAAGTTTCCTAAATATGACGTAAACAAATAGTTTGGTCTCGGTCCTTGTCATAAAAGACAATGTCATTGGCACATGACGATGGGGATCACGTGACGTCGCCTCGAGAAACAGATGGAACGTGGTAAATTGACTTTTTCCTTGCCATTGAAACGTAAATATATCGAACAACCCTGAAATTAATTAACACTCGAACTAATAGTTGTTTATATTTAGTATTTACATAATTTTCCAACGTAAAGCTTTCCCCCGTATTTAATCACTTTTTATGTTTATATCAAATTGTGTACGTTTTTTTGCACGGGATTGTACGTATAATAAGCTACACTGAATTTACTGCAAGTGAAGAAATGACTAAGAAATATGCTGACAAATTTGTTTGCGTTGTTTCGTATATAAAATAAACTTCACAAACTGTGATTTTATTTCGACACAGTCTGTCTAGCTGTGAGCAAATAGATTCCGCGTTATGTTTGTAAGGTTTATTATTCCCTATTGAGGGGCATTGCAATCATTTATTAGGGAACCAATTGACTTGAGTTAAACAGGTATGTATTAAATACACAAAGCAAATTCACGCAACTATTATTTTCTGTAAAATAGAACATTTACAATGTGTTTTTTGGCATATCGTGCATATCACACCTAAGCCCTCAGTGATGTCCAGCTTTCATCCATCCAAATACCATCATTTATGGCGTCATGGTTGAAAATCCCACACAGAAGCGCACGTGGGCAGGTTTTGGAGTCACATTGCAATAATTGTGTACTACACAGGCTATTTAAATGTCAAAAAAACCTCAGCAGTCAGCAATTAGAGTGTATCACTATACATGTTAATGCAAACATTTAAAAAATGAGAATTGTAGTTCATCGTCCTATAGGCAGCAGTTCGATGATCGACTTTGTAGTTATTTCATCGGACCTGCTGCTGCATGTTTTGAACTCTTCGGTGAAGAAAGGGGTGGAGTTGTCAACTGATCACCACCTCGTGGTGAGTTGGTTCCCATGATAGGGGAAGATGCCGGTTCAACCCAGCAGACGAAAGCATGTTCTGAGGGTCTGTTGTGAACATCTAGCAGAATCTCCTGTCAGAAAGAGTTTCAATTTACACCTCCAGCAGAACTTTGCCCACGTTCCGAGGGGGGCGGGGGACATCAAGTCCGCGTGGCCCATGTTCCGTGGCTCCATCCTTGAGGTGGCTGATCGGAGCTGTGGCCGTAAGGTAGTTGGTGCCTGCCGTGGCGGCAGCCCTCAGACCCGTTGGTGGTCACCGGCGATAAGGAGGCTGTCAAGCTGAAGTAGGAGTCTTATTGGGCCCTCCTGGCCTGTGGGACCCTGGAAGCAGCTGGCAGGTATCGGCTGGCCAAGCGGAATGCGGCTTCGGCAGTCGCTGAGGCAGAAACACGGGCATTTGGAGGAGCTTGGCTAGACCATGAAAGATTACTCCCGAATGGCTTCGAGGGAATTCGATGTTGTGAGCGTGTCATGGTTGACACGCCTCTGCAAAATCGCATGGACCTTGGGACAAGTAACTCTGGACTGGCATACTGGGGTGTTGGTCCCTATTTTTAAGAAGGGGGACCGATAAGTGTGTTCCAACCACTGGGCAATGACTACAGTATTCTCAGCCTCCCTATTAAGGTCTATTTGGGGGTACTAAAGAGGAGGGGCCGTCAGGAAGTCAAATGTCAGATTCAAGAGGAGCAGTGTGGTTTATGCCTGGGCCGGGGAACAGTGGACCAGCTCTACACGCTCTGCAGGGTCATCGAAGGTGCATGTCAGTTTGCCTAACCAGTATACATTTGTTTTATGGAGGACGCATTTAACCGTCTTCCTTGGGAAGCCCTTTGAGGAGTGCTTTGGGAGTATGGGGTACTGCACAGTCCTCTCCGGGCTGTGGCTAATGTCAGAGTCAGGTCCGCATTGCTGGCAGTAAGTCGAATTTGTTTCCAGTGGAAGTTGGACTCTGTCAGGGCTGCCCTTGGTCACCGATTCTGTTCACAACTTTTATGGAAATAATTTTGAGGCATAACCTTGGTGGGGGAGTGGAGCATTTTGCAGCTGAGTGTGAAGCAGCTGGGATGAAGATCAGCACCTCCAAGTCTGAGAACACGCTGGTGATGAGATCCTGCCCCAAGTATCTGAGTTCAAGTATCTGCGGGTCTTATTCACGAGTGAGGCTAAGATGGAACAGGAGATCGAGAGACGTATCAGTGCAGCATCTGCCATCATGCGGCCCATGTACTGGTCTATTGTGGTGAAGAAGGTGCAGAGCCAAAAGTCAAAGCTCTCAATTTACCTTCACATATAGTCATGAACTGTGTGTCAATACCGAAAAAACAAGATCCTGGATACAAGCAGGTGACATTTGTTACCTCCACAGGGGGGCTGGGCTCTCCCTTACAGATGAGGTGACAAGCTCGTTCAGGAGGGACTCAGTGTTGAGCTGCTGCTCCTCTGTATTGAGATTATCCAGTTGGGGTGGCTCAGGCATTTAAGATGGTGGCCATTTACTCTAGCTCCCTCTAAGTGAGTCTCATGCAATGTCAAATAAATTCAGATTTCTCGACCCAAGAGGGTTTAAAAAATGTACGTTTATATAACAGTTCATCGAGTGTTGCTTGTTTTTTTTTTTTTTTTTTACGGTGAAGTTTTTATCACTAGGGGGGACTAAATTATACACAATGCTCTGCTAACAATTGTTAGTTTAATAGCATACTTATCCAAGTTGATTTAACTTATCTTTTGACCAATACTAAATTTAAATGAACAGATGCATACATTATTTATTAGATATACATAACTGAATTAGTAATACTGAAAACTCTTGCGAATGTAAAATGGTACTCATGTCTATGTGTCTTGCACAATGTTGACTGCACTATGTTTACTGCTCACCTTGCACAATGTTGACAATTTTTTTTGCACTATATTGACTATTTTTGCACCAAATGCATATTGCACAATCCCTTACGATACCAACTGTATGTAACATCCTACATGCCGTAATTTCTTTGTGTAAATATTGTGTAAATTATAACTATAACCTTATCCTTCTTGTTTTATAACCTTATCTTCTCTGTTCCTTATCTTCTTGGTTTCTTTACCTCACTGTGAATGTGTGAACCTGGAGTGTCATGCCCAATTTCGTTGTCACAATATGTTAAGTCATTTTGCAACGATGACAATAAAGGTATATTCTATTCTATTCTATTTTAATAGAATGTGCTGATTCTGATTCCTCCAAGTCGCAATTGTCTGCTGTTTAATATAAACTAGACTCTTCATGGTTTTTAAATGATTTGTGTTTTTTTTTTTACTTTTGCAGAATCTTTAAAACATGATTAACAGGTTAACAACTTCCTTTTTGTATATTGCTTTCTTAAAAGGTCAGGATTTTAGTGAATAATAATAATAATAATAATAATAATCATAATAATTTCCTTTGTATTGTCATTCTTTGTAACAATGTACACAGAACGAAATGTCGATACACCTGACCCGTTGTAGCGAGCCGATGCAGCCGCAGCCAACAGAGGGCGCCGCCATTTTACCAATGTTATAAGTCTTAGGAATGACCCGGCCGAGGCGCGAACCAGCGACCTCCCAGTCTCAAAGCGGGCGCCTTAATGAAGGAATGCATGATTTATATGGTGTCACAGCGCCAATGAATATTCTGTGCAGGGTCTCAGAGCAAACACAAATGAAATGATTCCAAAGTAATGAAAACAAGGACATAAACAAAAGGAAGCCGGGGAGCAATTATTAGTTGAGAGTAGCTACATTGTGTTGTTTTTTTGGCTTCATGCCCAGAACGAGCATCACAGAAAGCAATGTTTCTCAACATTTTTTGATCAAAGGCACACTTTCTTCATCGAAAAATATCGAGGCACATCACCCGTAGAAAACCGAATATCTAGCTTCAGTTTTATATTTTAAGATGAATATTATTGATAACATACTATTATTATCTTTATTATTTAATATTTACATTTATATAAGGCCCAAATATTTTACCATTGCTTTACTTGTTTTGTTTAGTTGAAACATACATTAGAAATAATAGAAATTATATACATATATATATATATATATATATATATATATATATATATATATATATATGTGTGTTTTTTTTTCTCCTTCCATTCATTTTCTGGGAAGCTTATCCTCAGTAGGGTCGTGGGGTGCTGTAGCCCATCCCAGTTGTCCTCAGGCAGGGGGCAAAGAACACCCTAAACTGTTTGCCAGCCAGTCGCAGGGCACACAGAGACGGACAACTCACTCACTCATTCACACCTAGGGACAATTTGGACTGGCCAATTCACCTGACATGCATGTTTTTGGAATGTGGGAGGAGGCCAAAGTGCCCGGAGGAAACCTGCGCAAACACAAGGACAACTTGCAAATTCTGCACAGGAGGATTCGATTCCATGACCTCAGAACTGTGACGCAGAAGCACTGACCCTCATTCGCCGTGCTGCCCTTGTTTGTTTTTTTCCTGTGAAATGAAAATACTAAACAAAGTACAGTAAACCTAAAATATTCTGATTTGATTTTAACATTTGTTGAAAACAAAACAGAACCAAAAATTGTAGTTTGTATTCTTTACTGTGCTTTTTATCAATTGTTTAATAATACACACTGTCCCAATGGAAGCAATTATTTTTAATCAATTTTATAAGTTTTTACCTGGTTCAAATTCATGTATATTTATTTTCTAAATTAAAATGCTTTTTAAAAATTGTTAATTTAGAATTAATTTTTGGGTCCTACCGCAGTGGTCTCAATATTGCAACATAGAGATCAATTGCGGCTCTAAGGATGAAAGTTTGAGACCTTTGCCTTACTATGAATGTTAAAGGGATAGTGTGTATTATTTGACCACTAGATGTTGCTGTGTTGTGAAGTACAACAGAAAACGAGTGCTTCATATTACAAGGAAGCTCACTTAGGACACTCAAAGTGATTAAATCTCACCATATTTTTTTGGCCCCTCATTTTTGATTTTTTGGGGGTACCTTTAGAAGTTGGTAGAAGACTTTTTCAGCTCCCTTGGTGAGCTTCGTGTTTTTAAAACAAATACAAATTCCTTGACCTATAAGTAACAAAAATGCATGTTTTGGTCATAGTTCATATATTTTAGTTTATTATTCAAATCAATGTTGTTGTTTTTTTAATAACCTTTTTTTCTACAACTAGGAGGTGCAAAATAACAAACAATTAATTAAATTAATTGAAGCAGAAAGAAAACAATTGATGCCATTGTGCGAATTTACTATACTTAACCACTAATTTCAAGCATTTTGTTTTGTAAAGGAGAACATAGACAATATCAAAAACATTTTATTTTTATGAACAGTGTGAAGTGATATTTCAAATGGCACCAATGAAAACACAATATTCTCTGATTTATACATCAAGTCTATATAAGAAAGGATTCTGTGTTTATCAAGCTTCTGTCATTGTAATCCTGCTATGTTTAGATTTTAGTGAATGAATCATGTTGTAAAAAATACATAGTTAAAATATTGCATATTTTGATTACAAATGAATTTCAAAATTGACCCTTTAAGGCAAAAAATAGTCCATCAAAACACCACAAACAGCTCACTGAGCTCTCTCCGTTGAATGGTTGGTCCTATGAATATGTAGGAAAAGATTAATGACTGTGTGACAGTGCTGGGCATGATGCTTTCATGAGATGTCCGGCGCACCATAAAAAGTGCATTGAAGTCTTTGCAAGTGCAGCTCCACTTGATTAAAAAAGCACTCGCTTCCTCTTCGCCATTGTCATTGCATCTGTCTTGCACACTCTTGATTGTTCCACAATAAGGCTATGAAACCGGAGCTGTTTCTAAGGAAAATGAAAAGAAATATGACACATGGCATGCCGTGTGAATATGGTTTGGTTATGCAGTATTTACATAAAACAGCTATATAGTGGTCAGGTAATTGAGTATTAATCCATGCTAATACAATATACTTATAATATACAGTCGTGTACTTAAATACAACTAAGATTCTCTCTGTCCTCATTAATAGTTAAAAAAATTTCAAAAAATAAATTACATTCCTTCCTTCAAAATAATACAAATCAAGTTGCAAATTAAGAAAAAATATTAAATGAAACAATCTTTTAAGTTGTTTTTTTCCTGCGGCAGACTGTTGCGACTTTAAAGTGAATGCTCCAGAGCCTCCACAAACATTGCCGCTATGCTGCAAGTGACACTAGCCAAGTGACAATTGGAGGAGCAGGAAGGGGGCAAGAGTGGTGCGAGGAATCAAATGAACTGAGATATTTCAATGCAGTCGAGTATTTCCGACACCGAGGTGTTTCCATTTTCTGTTTTGTTTTACTGAAAAATATATCGATACATCCAGCGTTTTTCATCATAATTAAGCTTATACTGCACCAAATGTTCGACAAATATCTGAAAATTGCATGAAGTAAAGAGAGGAGAAATGCTAGCTGGGTTTATTTGAAAGTGGGTGCGTCGTTTTGAGGGTCGTTAAAAAAGTTCATGAGTTCCCCTATCAAGTATGTGTTGACAATGCCCAACTGAGTTTTAAGAGCCCTTTGCTTTATTTTCCACTGCGCCTATCTGCTTTTATCCCACTCTTACAAAAGCTGTTTCGGGTGGGACACATTAGGTTCTACTAACGGCGCAATGCTCGAGAGTGACGCCATGCTTGTCTCCGAGGGTTTTGTTTTGTTTCTATTTGTTAGTATAGCATGAAAATGGTCAAAGTGAGAAAAGGCTTACTTGAAGTAGGGTCAAAACTCCAATCCAAAGCCCAGGAAAAAGACAAATAAGAGTTTGTTCGAGCATGTCTAAGAAATGCATGTCCATAATAGGCAGGCATGCTGAGGCTCCAATAATGACATAAGCCCAAAGTTGGCGGCAGCGGGTTAAAAAGTTTAAAATTCCATACAGCTCCTTTGAATCACTAGGGCAACAAGTATTTTTCATGGTTGTTTTCAAAGCAAAGTTCTATTGGCTGACATGTTTGGGATCACGCACATACTGAAGATGTTGACATCTGTTATGTACCGTACTGACGGGACTTTCAACCAGAAGACGGCATGCCCAAGCAATGGAAAACTGAGGAGATTGCAACAGTGGCACTTTTACTTTTGTTGATGGTTATCACAGAAAGGAACAGAACTTGCACCTTGTCATAATTTCGGGAAGATCAATAAAAGACCTCCATCTGCCAGACATTCGTGTAAACCAGGGGTTGACAACGTGGTAGCCCCCTGAGAATACCAGAGTAGCCCCCAGACTAGTTTCAGAAAATAGCTCAATTTTAACCCAATTTTTTATAATTACTACCTGGTACTTACCTCATAATAACATGATAACTTGTTATTTTAGGTTGGAGATCCCTACCGTAAAGAATACGTTTAAAACGTGTCGTATTATTGAATATTTTAAAAAAGTTGACTGGTAGCAAGCGCCGACAACACAGAGAGAACTGTAGTATGTTTAGTGTCGAATTTTTCAGATTTAGTTATTTGAATATATAGGAATTGACGACTATGATAGGTTTGTGGATGTAAAAGTTAAAATAACTCAAATAATACAGTATATATAGACTACAATCAAACTAACTGTTATGATCCTGTTGTGAATGCCTTCACAAGTCAATGAAAACAAATATTTTAAGCTTTGTAAATTTAATAACTTTGGTGGCTTGTTGGAGATCTCTTCCTTCTTCATGTCTTGTTTTAGCCTGTCCTTATATTTAGGCGAATATATATATATATATATATATATATATATATATATATATATATATATATATATATATATATTAGCTACTGACCACTGGTTCTTCGTTCACAGATGAATCCCAAGCGGTCGCTGCAGTAGAAATCATTCCAGTTGCCATTTTGAATGAGACCGGCGCAGTCCTCCCCATGTTGGTGACCACGCGTCCAGTTGTCGGGCTGGCCCGGATTCCATTTCCTTTGAGATCCGCCAAAGAGACAATATGAATAGAATGAAATTGTCTTTATTGTCATTGATATCAAGTTGGTAAAACATTGCGTGCATCAAAATTAGACCTGGGTCGCATATTTTGAATTTTAGATTATCAGGTAAAGATCGACGGAGACTTACGTAAAAACCGCGATGCTTCCATCCACCCACTTCCAGACATTTTCTTCTTCCTTGTCATTCAAGCCCAGCCAGAAGAAGCCTTTGCCTGTGACTACATTCTTTAAAAACACCTAAAAAGATAACATAATTTGAACGGATTTTTTTCCCAATCTGAAGTAATAATACATATTTTTATTTACCTGTTCCTCATTGTTGTTAATAATGACCAGGTGAGCATCCATGTTGGAACAAAAGGTGCTGGCCTCCTCATAGTTGACCTTCTGAGTGGTGGCAGAGAAGTAATAGCAGCTGTCAGAAAACCTTCTAAACTCTGAGGGGCAACCTAAAAATGATTAAAAAGTTCACTTAAGTTATTGACGATCAGTAGTGGGAAGAAGCAATGTTAGTTGTATGCTTAATATTTCTGCGTCTGTACATAATTCTGAGTACAGTTATACCTCTTTACATGCGCCTCTAAATATGAGTTTCGATACACGAATTTTATTTGGATACATGTTTTTGCTCCAAATATGAGGGAATATCCAAGTCACAAGAATTCCCAAAGGCTACCACTAGAGACAGTTTGAGACCAATCGACACCGCTCATCGCCAGCATTAGCATTTTGATTTGCACATGCAAAATACAACAGGCACCCCCAAAAACTGGAATAGATTTTTTGTGTGTGAAAGTTCATTTAAAGTTACAGTAACCATTATGTTAAGTGTACAGTAAGTGCTTACGCATCATCACCAGTCTCTCGATCACTTACCTGTAAACCTCAACCGTTGCTCCCTGTATTAATGGTTGCAATTCCCCTTATTAAGCTATAAGAAACCTTACAAACACCACGCGCAACTATTTACTTACAGCAAGGAAGCCCATGTGAAATACTGTGACAGTATTAGCAGTCTACAATGACGTTGTCATCTGCTACCAGGGACTGGGACGATGAAGATTAGAACCAAAATGGGCAATATTAGATCAGTCTTTTTCAAAATGTTTCCACCCATTTAAAAATCGTTATACGCTGTACACAGTTGTAAATGATCAAAAAACATATAAAATACTGTGAAAATGTATAAGTTGACAGGAATGCGATCTCTGTCACTCCTCTTTGAAACACCTCTTTCCCTCTGCACCACCATTACACCTTTGTTACGGCGATTGCCTGCGTGGTAAGTGCTCATAATAAACTCATATTTTATTTTGTTAATCTCTTTCATCCTCCTTTTGTCTCGAGATACAATAGACTACCCTACAGGAGTCACCCTGTCAGTTGTATATGTGGCAACGTCGGGTATGACTGAGCAGTTCGATTTTAGAATGATAGTCTTTATCGCAGTGCTTGCATGTATAGGCACTCAGTGGTGCATCATTTTATTTATCTGATTACTGTGTTTTTGTGTTTAATTGCTATTTGAATGTGTATTAAGTCTTTAGGAAGATGTGTTTTATAGTTACTTAGTAAAGTTTTTAATTATCTTATGCTGGAAAAATGGGGCAGCATGGCAGCGCAGTGGTTAGCGCATGTGCGGCACAGTTCATGTCTTGGGAACCTCCTGCGTGGGTTCAAATCCAGCTCCAGACTTCCTGTGCGGAGTTTGTATGTTCTCCCCGTGCTTGCGTGGGTTTCCTCCGGGCACTCCGGTTTCCTCCCACTTTCCAAAAACATGCATTTAAGGTGAATTGGCCGGTCCAAATTGTCCCTAGGTGGGAATGAGCGAGTGAGTTGTCTGTCCCCGTGTGCCCTGCGATTGGCTGGCAACCAGTTCAGGGTGTCCCCTGCCCACTGCCCGATGATTGCTGGGATGGGCTCCAGCACCCCCGCGACCCTACTGAGGACAAGCGGTGTAGCTAATGAGATGAGAGATGCTGGAAAAATGTGCTTGTTACACAAATTCAAGCTACGAGCATGATCCTGGGACGAACTAAGCTCGTATTAGGACGTGCCACTGTTTTGGTTTCAAGAAATATTTTTCTATAATTTGACAGTACTATGAATCCTAAACCTTATTTTCTTGAGAAAGGTCCACAAATATGACTACATAAAAAGGTTTGGGTTCGTTAAGATTGTAAATACAGACTTTCTTTTTTCCGTTTCTTTATTTTACAACATTAACGTTCAAGTAAAGAAGTGGAGAAACTGTTTAACCTTTCAGAATGCAGTGTTTCTGGCACCCCTAGTACAAACAGTGCGATAATGAGATAAGCTCTAATGACGTCTTTCATTTAATCTGTATCACTGGTGGCAAAGTATCGACGCCCTCACCTCCACAACCCAAGTTTGAATTCCATTGCATACAATATATTGCAAATTGGATCAGCAAAGTTTGATAGATAATTGCCTAAATGCAGTGGTATTCTGTAAAATGTGTGCAGTAATGCACGCCTTAGAGTACCGTTTGCATTTCCAATCCTATCCTTCAAATTCTGCAGTATGGAAGGTGCACTGGGTTATGAGGTGCAGTTGCAAATTTCTGGCCAATGTTGGGTTTTCAGGTGCGCCTTATCGTCCAGAATATACGGTACTTTTGTCACATTTGCAATTTATTTTAAATTAAGAAGTAAGACAAATATGTTTGTGTCAGACCAACCAGAAGCAGAAGTGGGGGCAGGCTGTGGAACCTGAGCCTTCTTTGTTGCTGTCGTTTGTGTTACATCAGTTGTTTTGGGGGCAACGGTAGGCTTCACTGGCTTCAAAACAACCGGAAGCACTGGTGCGGGCAACCCGGGCAACCCTGGAGGCCCGGGAGGGCCAATGGGTCCGACTGACCCACGTGGACCCTCTGAGCCGGCAGGTCCGGCAGCTCCTCTGAGACCCTGTGGTCCTTGAGGCCCTTGCACACCAGGAAGTCCATCTCTGCCCGGAAGGCCTTGAGCTCCAGGGTCGCCTTTGTCTCCAGGGATTCCAGATCGACCCCCAGCTCCTCTTGATCCTTTAGACCCAGGAAGGCCTCGGGAACCAGGTGGACCCTTTGGACCAGGTCCACCTTGTGCGCCGGGAGAACCTCTCTCACCTTTTGATCCTATCATACCTTGTACACCCTTGTCTCCTTTTTCTCCTTTCTGGCCTGACTGACCAACCGGGCCTTGGGGCCCCTTGTCTCCCTTGGGTCCCCTCGGACCTGGTGGACCTAAAAGACAATTGAAGACAATTAGAAGGCCTATTATACAATACAACCTTAACTACAATTTCAAAACACTTGAGTGGAAAACAAAATTGGCCTATTTTGCCACCAGGTGTATTGTACAAAATGATTGTTTCTGGATTGTCTTGAACAAACACATTTTTAAGGTCCGTTTTTAAAGTGTGTGTGTGTGTGCGTGTGTGTGTGTGTGTGTGTGTGTGTGTGTGTGTGTGTGGTGTTTATTGTTTGTTATAGACAAACAATGTGATTCTAATGTGTCATTTGCGTTTTGACACAGTTTTCCTGTTAATAAATAAAAGGTTAGCTTGCCCTCGGGAAACTATATGATTTTTAAATTGAAAACCACTATGTTAATTGTATTATACAGTGAACCCTCATTTATTGTGGGATTATGTTCCAAAAATAACCCATGCTTAGCAAAATATGTCAAATATTTTTTACAATTATTACATTTTTACTGTATTTTCACACCAAAAGGCGCACAAATTACAAGGTACACCCCTAAAAAATAGTCTTCTGTCATATATATTTTACAGGGTTGGGTAGGGTTACTTTAACTGGATTACTTTCAATTACTTTTGGATTACTCCAATACCAAATATGCTAATAAAAGACAAAAGAAACTAAATGTGAATAAAATTACTAAATTTTGTGCAGGCTTGGGGAGTAACGGAATACATGGAACGGCAAAAATGATGTTGGCAAGCTGTTTGGTTTTATTTTCATTTGGTTTCTGTAGCATTTTATGTGAGTTTTGCCGTAGATCAAAGAAATCAAAGCCAGGAGAGAAAGCTTACCACGTGTTGTGAGTCATAATTTTATTCATATTTAGTTTCTTTTGTCTTTTATTAGCATATTTGGTATTGGAGTAATCCAAAAGTAATTGAAAGTAATCCAGTTAAAGTAAATCTACCCAACCCTGATATTTTATACATAAAGGGCACAGGACTATAAGGCGCGTTAAATCAATGCTACAGTAAGTGCAACCATTTTTACTAGTCTATAACAATGCCCTTATAGCATATATTAATGCAATAATAGATTTGCCATAGTTGATCAGTTGAACCGAAACTCGCAAAACATTGCATGCATTGGAAATCGAACTGAGGTCGCAGCAGTGAGAGGCTAAACGTAACAATGAGTCCAGTAGTGATAGGATGATGGGAAAAGGCATTAGATCTCGTTATCACAGTATTTTTACTCATGGTGCCATAAACGAATGTTAGAGAAAGGAGAAAACAGAAAGTCTTCCACAAATATATAAAAGCAAAAAAAGCACGACGATGGAAGGAACTCTTTGGTGCATCTGATAATGAATCGGACTTTGCGTTTATTTATATCCTTAAGGACACATTCTATTTTTTTCATTCTCTCACATTCCTTGCTGGTACGAAGTAAAAATACTGTAGTACAATGTTCCCTCTAATTTTCCACAGGACTGAGCGTTCACACAAAGTCGGTGAGCAACGCCTGAAACAACAGTGAGCAACAGCAATTCCAAGTGTGGCAACTAAGTCATTATCAAACATGTCCAAAACTTGAGTTTCCAGCAATGCAAAAAAAATTTCACTTTTGAATGAATTGACTAATATATTATTGCAAAGGTTGTACGGCCGACAAACGTCATTTGTTTTTACAATTCTTTCACAAAATGTACATTTCTTTTTTTTCCTGGTATCTTTTGTCGCATTATCCTAACATTTTTGGGGGCTCATTTAGTCGGTCGCACGATACACAACTGTATTTAATCAAATTTTTTGGTGAAAGTACAATGTTGGCAACAAGATTGACTTGGTGTAATTGGAAATTATTTGAATGCAACACAAACTTTTTCTTCTTTTTCCCTGTTTTTTTACACATTTTTTTAAATTCCTTTAAAAAAAATCTCATTGTGTTTATTTTTTCCTAGCTGTTACTTTTTCTTTTTGTTCTCTATTTAATTGTTTTCTTTGTTTGTTTCTTTCCTTTTTTCTGGCTTTTTTCTAAATTTTTCCTTGTTTTTTCTCTTTTTGTTTCTTTTTTCCTCAGCTTTTCACTACTTTTTCATTTTGGTATTTTTTTCTTTTTTGTTCTATTCCCCCTTCCTTTAAGTCATTTTGTGCATTATTTTACATAATGTTTGGCCATATAGGGATGAAAGAAGCAAAAACAACCTGAAGAGCCGTTTAGGGCCCGAAAGAGCCGGTTTCTTTTAGTAAGCCGAGCCGGAGAAGCCGGTTCTCGAAAAACTCTACTGACTTTACTTCACTTCGTTCTACTTCGACCTTGACTTCCAAATACCGCATTCAGAACACAACGTCAGGCGAACCCTTGTATTTTTACTTTCATGTAATGTAATTTTGACTTAATTTGCTTCTTGATTAGCAATTTCAGCCCTGATTTTTGTGAGCTGGCTAGATTTTCTTGTGCGCTGAAAAGCTCTGGGTAGTGCGCAATTGCGCACACACGCAGCTTAGAGGGAACATTGCGCTAGATAGATTTACTTGTGCCCTGAGAATGTGCGGGCAGTGCGCGATTGCGCAGCTTAGAGGGAACATTGCTGTAGTATGACAACAAGATAAAATGTAATGTTATTTCATATGTCATCTGTACTACTGATGGTCTAATGGTGTCAGCACTGTCTACCGCCGCGACCCGGGTAGATTCCTGTTCCATGCAATGTTTTGAGATTATGGTCAGCGATTTTAATCAAATGATAGATCTATGGGAATACACCGTAAAACCTCACACACATATACTGTGTGCAACTCATCCAACATAGTGGTATGTAATGCACACTGGTTTATAAGGTGAACTTTTGAATTTTGGGCCAATATGGCATATGTAGGTGTACCTTATAGTCCGGAAAATACGCTAAATACTCTATTGCACAGAAAACTAAAGAAAAAAAACCCTTTATACAGGCACCAACATTTGTTTAACCATTGTATATCTGTTTATATTTATTACAAATGCATTGAATTATTTTTTACCAATCACTACTTTCTTCGGGACTGTTTAGCCAATCAGAATGCAGAACACAAGGCTTGCTGAAAATCGGTGAAGCAGCGAGACCGTGAAAGGTGTACCGCCTTATAGCTAGAGATAACTATATAATGTTAAATTTAGGACAATTTTCCCCCGAATTTTTGCTTGCACGTCCTTATCTTACCCTTCAGAATAGTGAAGTTGGTGATGAGCTGCGAGTGCTTGCTGTCCACCAGTTTCATTTCCTCCATCACCTGAGAGAGGCCGTTGACTTCCTTGTCCAGCCGAGCCACCAGCTCGTCCTGCTGGTTGCGCATGTCTCTGCTTTCGGCCCTGACTTCGCTGACACTGCCGTTCAAGGCCAGCAGCACGTCCGAATGGCGGATAACCGTTTCGGCGCACGATCTCAGACCGTTCAAGTCCGAGCTGATGGAGCCGAGGAGCTGCGTGGCGAAACTAACGTTGCCGGTCACACGGTCCATTACACTCTCGTGCCTGTCCAGGCGTGCTTCCATCCCGTCAAATTTGGACGAGGTGGCATTATCGTGGTCCCGCTGGCGGTCCATCAACTCCCGCAAGTTCTGGTCGTGGCCCTCGGCCAGGAGAGAAGTGTTCTGGATATGGCTTGCCAACGTGCTAAGCTGACCCCCCAAATCGTCCAGGGATTCGCCATTGGACCGCGCTGAGGCAGAGTTGTTTTCTGCCAAAATATGAAGATTCTGAACTTTTTCCTTAAGCCATTCTGCATCTGCGCGGGTTTGTCTGGCGGACTGTTGGAGAGTCTGGTAGTCATTCTTGAGCTTTTGCACAGCCTGGCTGGCGTCTTCCACTGTCTTCTGCAGTGAGCTCAGCATGTTGCGCTGTTGGGCCTGCGTTATGTTGAGCGCGCTGATGCTGACCTGTGCCTGGCCCTGCTCCCGGATTTGACCTTGGATTTCAGACTGGAGCCTGGCCGTGTTGGTCTGAAGGTCGCCGATCATGCCGCCATAAGATGTCAGTGTTCGGTTGACGCCATTTAGCGAGGCGGCATTGTCCTTCAGTAAACTCTGCAGGGAGAGATGGCTGTCCTCCGTGTCATCGCCGGTCAGCTGGAGTCCGCTTAGCGCATCCCTGTTGCGGTTTGACCTGAAGGCGATATCGTTCAGTTTGTCCTGCAGGGTCTCCAGATCCGACTTGAATGTCTTGATATCGCTGGTGGTGTTTCCAGACTTCTCGCTCGTCTGATAGTCTGAAAGAGGAAAGTAAAAAGGGGAATCGGAAATGATCCACAATTCAGAGGTAAGATCGAGTTTAAAACAATCCGGCCAAACCTGACCTGGGCCCACGAGTATTAAAACCCAGCGTTCCTGTAAAATTTGCCTAAGATACCAATCCAAGACATACCCAAAGTAAATTGAATGCTGTTCTTGAACCGTTTGGAAAATATGGATGGTTTTTGTCTATTTTGGAAGGTAAGAATCTGAAATTTTGTCACAAATTCAAATAATCACTGCAAATGCCACTAATATTAAACATCTCAGTTGGAACACACAGAAACAGAAGATTTCATTCTTGCCTGAATTTATTTTTGCAATAAATGCCTGCAGATGATTGTTGCACAGGCATATTAGCCAGAAAACTGGTGAGAGAATAGCTTGAAGCCTTACCTGGTACCTAGTCAAATTGTATCACTATCCAAACAATTTAAGACCGTTTGTACACTTTTTTCTAAAGGTTGGTCTAACCGTCTCCAAAAGTGGCCATTCAGAGATGACAGGTTTACGGCTTTAAAAACTTACTTTGTCCACGTTTTTACAAATGAGTTGTAAATGTTTGACTTCTATTTCCAGAAATCAATCTACGATGGTGCACACTTTCTGCGTAAAAATGGATACAGAGTTGCATTTACGCACATTTATTTTTGGCTCTGATTTGAATGCACATCAAAATGGATTTTGGGGGGGAATTTTATTGTTTGAATCTGTTACCACTGGCTAAAGATATTCTTAGCTAAAAAGGTACTCTCGGTTTCATCAATACAGGCCCTTATAGACTAATGCGGGCTGTGGACTGTGAAAAAAGCCTGCTATTGACCGAGAGTGGTGTCAATCAAAGGGCCAGAGGCTAACAGCCATATTGGGAATCATTTTTCGATTTGGTTTATTTGCAAACAGAAATGGTGTGGCGAAAAGAGCACATAATAACAAGGCTGTTTTTTTTAATCTGTCGACATTATCATGTATTTTTCAGTTAATGTTTTACATCATTGGATTCACTAGACAGTCCTGGATCTAACGACTCCATGTTTGCGGGGATTCAACTCATTTGAGGACTGCATGACGACGTCTTTGGTGGGTTACGCCGGCTTAATAGTTTTCGGGTGTCTTGTTTCAGACTGATCGTAATGTTTCTGTGATGAGTACATTTTGAAATGAGAAAAGAGTTTAAGCTTTCCATTGATATGTGACTTGATGCATTTCAGTGACTGGTGACATTGTACAAACATATTTGTTGATCAACAAATATGGGCCGTCGGAACGTCAGGTGACTCATGGGGATTTTTTAAAAATGTTTTTGCTATTTTTGTTCAACCTTTGTATTTTACTGTATCTAACTGTTTTTACCTGTTTCCTCCCTGGTTTTGCCACATTTTCAATTAATTGTATCTGAAAAAAGTGAAACCTTCATCTAGCAAAATTAGCTGCCGGTGTTAAAAATAAATAATTCTTACTTAATTTTTAGATTTAAAAAAAACGTCAGTCAAAGAATAAAAATATTACTCAGAACTAGCGAAACCAGTGGTTCAGTATTTATGGTCTTTTTTGTGTATGTGTGTGTGTATATATGTACAGTATGTGGTGGAAGTGTTGTGTAAAGCATCTGGAATGGGTTTCAAGGAATACCTGAGTATTTGTATCAGTATTGGTCTTAAAAAATGTGGTGTTGAAAATCCATAGTATTTCTGTAGACGAAAAGTATGTATTTATTAATACCTGTGATGATTTGATTAGTAAATGAGCAAATTCTCACATTCACATCGATCAAAGTTTTATTTTGGGCTGATGAAGTCAACTTTCTGTGGTCTGCTTACATTTCAAAACAGCATATACTGTATACCTCAATCATGGCTATCACAATCTAATTGTAACACAAATGTGTGATGGCACAACTCACCGAGTTTTTTTAAGTCGGTCTCCACAGCATTGATTTTCCCTCCATAATTCTGCATTCCCTCGGTGACGCTGTCCATTTTTTGAACCACTGTCATCAATAAATAGGACACATGGTGAATTATAATCAGATGTGTGTAAGAAGCAGATGCTTATTCAAAATTCCATGCAAACATTACTGCCATGCAAGTTATCAAAACAATAGATGGCACCATAGGACACATAATGTCCACTTTTTGCACAGTCGTGTTCTTGTAAATATATACCGTATTTTCCGCACTATAGGGCGCACCGGGTTATAGGGCGCACCACCAAAAAATAGTTTTTGGTCCTATATCTTCCATAGATAAGGCGCACCGGATTATAAGGCGCTACAATGGGAACGTCGACAAAACAGTCAGATAGTTCAGTCAAACTTATTACCCCCTTAACATTCCCAAAGCTTGCAAAGAAGCAAATACGTGTCGTAGACACGTGCGGATGCGGTGTCCGTACGATGTCACTCAAATGCATCGTTTCAAATATCATTCGGAAGGTTAAAGTCTTGGGATTCAAGAAATGCCAACCATTCCTTAGTTTCTATTTTCTTTTTCGCTCGAAACTTTACTGTGCATATGACAATAAACACTTGGAATTGAGTTTAATTCACTCAACTCATCACAGCAACATCAAGATCGTTCTAAAACAAGATACCGGGAAAATATAAAGCCGCATAGCTCACCTAAGTTCTCATGTTCAATAATGATACGCAACCATGGTCTTCTTACAACCGTGAGTGAAGTAAATCCAGGAGAGTAAAATGTTTACAAATACAGACTAATGAAACATGTTTCTTTATGGCGTAGTTTAGCAAGCTTGCTATTCAGTCATCTTTTTCGGCCAATTGCAGGGTTTGTTTTGGCCCTCTAGCCCACAGGTGTCAAACTGGCGGCCCGCGGGCCAGATCAGGCCCGCTAAGGGATTGAATCCGGCCCGCGAGACAACACTCAGAGAAGCGCAAGAGAAAAACAAACTGCAGGTTCAAATATGTCCACTTGATGTTGCCAAAGCCAGGTGCCTCTCACAAAGACACTGTACTTGTATTTAGTTCTCTCTCTCTTTCCTTTCCACCCCTTTTCTCCGACTCTGTCTCTTTCACTCTCTGTGTTTCTCTTCTTTTCTTCCTTTGTTGCTCTTTGTTTCTTTCTCTGTCTTTTGACCTCTTTTGCTCTAACTTCCTTTTTTCCTTTTCTCTCTTTTCTCTTTCTCTCTTCATACCCTTTGCGCTTTCTTTTCTCTTCTCTCCTTCTGTCTTTCTATTTCTCTTTGGATTTCTTTCTTCCGCTCCCTTTCTTTTCTCCCTCTCTCACGACTTTTTATCTTTTTCTCACGCTCTCTCCCTCTCTCTTTTTCTTTCTTTGTCCCACCCTCTCTCCTTTTCTCTCCCTCTTTCTCTTATTTCTTTATCTCTCTTTCTTTTTTTTTTTAATGTACTAGTCCGGCCCCCGACAGAATGTTTGTTCTATCGTGTGGCCCCCGAGTTGAAATGAGTTTGACACCCCTGCTCTAGCCCATCCGAGGCTCCGAATAACTTCAAGTTGCTTTTCAAGTCTTGGTTTTGTAGCCTAAAATTACTTTTGCAATATCAAATGCAGATATTTCAAAGATGTGCAGTCAGGGGGAGGCACTGCCTCAAATGTCCTCAGGGAAATATCAAGTTTAAAGTTTATCAAACACTTAGATTTATTCAGTGTAAAAGTTCCCATTTAACTTTACAATTTGTGTATTTTCTTCCTGAAAATCACAGCATTTTCACACTATACTATGAATAATATAAATACAATTAGTATGTGATGTAGTACTGTACAGGGCAGCACAGCGACGCAGGGGTTAGCACGAGTGCGGCACAGTTCTGAGGTCGTGAGATCAAACCTCCTGTGTGGAGTTTGCATATTCTCCCCGAGCTTGCGTGGGTTTCCTCCAGGCACTCCGGTTTCCTCCCACATTCCAAAAACATGCATGTCAGATTAATTGGCCGGTCCAAATTGTCCCTAGGTATGAATGAGCGAGCGAATTGTCCGTCCCTGTGTGCCCTGCGACTGGCTGGCAACCAATTCAGGGTGTCCCCTGCCCACTGCCCGAAGATGGCTGGGATGGACTCCAGCACCCCTGCGGTGCAGATAATGGACGGATGGATGTGGTACTGTGCTGAGCATCTGCAGATGCAGGCACGCAATTCTCTTAATGACAGAGGGCGATAGTGAAACCAAGGATTCTGATTTGCTGCACACTTCCGCCCTAAAATAATTTGTGATAGTATTAGCAAGCTAACACCAAGTCAAGCCATCCATTATTTGTTTCTTATTACATGAACTTTTTTTCATAATGGAGGATTACCTATCTTTTGACAATTTTCTTTTTTAAAAAAAAGCAGTTTGTACGCGGATAAATTAGCAGTCTTTACACTCTGTAGATAAAGCCTATTATTGAGTAAATTGAAATAATACGCAGTGTTCTCGTTTGCCCGCGTCCCTGCGTCCGAGACGCATCATTTTTGCTGGGGACGCATAGTGTCAAATCAACGTGCGTCCTCGGGACGCATCTTTTTTGACACAAAATTGTCATCATTACCCGATTACTTCTTTTTTTAAACAAAAATTTACTGCAGTCCAAACTTTTCGTCAGGTAAAACCGCCATTGTTGTTTTGGTCTCGCGGTTCGAGTTTTCGTCTGCACGCCAATCTCAGCAAACGAGATTTCGTTGCTTCGAGATTATGTCAGTGTTGTGGTGGTTGTCGTAGAGGGAAGGTGCAAATCAACACAAAATTGGTAATTTCTTCAGTGTCAGTAATAAGTCGAAACCTAATACAGATAATGATAACAACGGAAATAATTCCGGCACGGAAAAACGGCGTAGAAATTCTTCGAAAGATCGCGTCAGGCAAGGAAAACACGTGTTGAAGCGAACGATTCGACGAAAGAAAATAAACAAAAGAATACTCCTTGCAAGAAAAGGACTTTTATGCCAAAATGGACTAAATGATATTCCTGGTTACGCTATGAGGAGGATGATACTGGATTGGACCTTGAGAAGGCATTACAACTGTGGCAGGAAGGCAAACCACGAAGAATAGTTGAACTGAAAAATCTGGAGTGATAACTGCTTTGTATTACCAATTAACTGTGATGACCAGCTCAGTAGCCTAGATGGTAAGGCGCCCGCTTTGAGACTGGGAGGTCGGTGGTTCGCGCCCCGGCCGAGTCATTCCTAAGACTTAAAAAGTGGTCGGCGGCGCCCTCTGTTGGCTGCGGCTGCATCGGCTCGCTACAACGGGTCAGGTGCAATCGACATTTCGTTCTGTGTACATTGTTACACAGAATGACAATACAAGGAAATTATTATTATTATTATTATGATTAAAACTGAATGAAAATATAGATAAATATAATCATTTCAGCAATATTATTTTGTATAATGTACAATATTGTTGTGAACTGAAAGATCTTGAAGTGATAACTGATTTGAATTACCAATAAACTGTGATGATTAAAACTGAATGAATATATAGATATTATATATTTGTCGCCGATTTACAATTTCACCCTCGATAACACAAAATTTTGGGGACCCATCCATAGAATTTTGAGCATGCGAGTCATCACTTTTCAGAGGTAAAATACATGTTAAATTAACACCTTTAGTGTAATTTTGAACATACAATCTGTTAAATTAATGCTGGTTGTTTTACTGTGTAATGTATTAGCGCACTGAAGGCTTGCAGGTGCTAAGTGAGGCATGCAGTTCTATTGCCTCGTGGCGATAGTTTGACCAAGAATTCTGATTTTGAACACACCTCAGCCCAAAACCAATAAATTAGTGATAGTGTTACCAAGCTTACGCCAATTAAAGCCATCCAGACTTTTTCATAAGGGAGGATTACCCATCTTTTGATGCTTTTATTTAAAAAAGTGCAGTTTGTACACAGATAAATTACCAGACTTAAGACTTGACACACAAGATAAAGACTATCATTGAGTACTTTAAAATAATCAGTGTTAAATTAACAGCTAAAGAGTATTTTTAACAATACCTCAGTGAACATATGATCTTCATCTACAGTGTGTTAATTTAACACTTGTTTTACTGTGTAATATATTAATGTGCTGAGCGCCCATGGATGCAGACTGAAGAATACAATTTTCTTGCCTCGTGGCAGAGAAAAAGAGTGAGACTAACGATTCTAATTTGGGGCATACCTCAGCCCTAAAGGCATGGTCACACAGCCTTTCGCGGGCGTATCGCAGCTGAATCACGGCCAGAAGTTTCTGCCCGTGAAGCAGACGCGGTGGAAAATGTGCAAAATTGGCTAAACCCGCTGTTTACCCGTGTTATGCCAGCGAAACAGACGCCGGCGACTGTTCCGCGTCCTTATCCGGGCCTTAAGCAATAAATTGTATGATAGTATTAGCCAGCTAACAGCAAGTCAATGCATTTTACGCGATGCATGGACGTTTTATCGTCATGGAGGGTTACCTATCAATTGATGCTTTCATTCAAAAGGAGATGCACATAAATTAAATTTTATGATTTGAGGTAAGGTAACATATTTTTTAAAAACGCTACAGTTTAGAAATTGCTTTCTTGCTCTGCTAATCAAATGACGAATAAGCTGTAGGTTCATTTATTTGTAAATCTGATTGTGCTTCAACAGACCTCACCACTCGTTACTGACGTATTTTGTCAACATCCATCCATCCATCACCCGCGCTGCTTATCCTCAGAATGGTCGCGGGAGGTGATGGAGCCCACCCTGAACTGGTTGCCAGCCAGTCGCAGGGCACACAGAGACAGACATCTCACTTGCTCATTCACACCTAGGGACAATTTGGACCAGTCAATTAACTTGACACACATGTTTTTGGAAGGTGGGAGGAAACCGGAGTGCCCGGAGGAAACCCCGGCAAGCACGGGGAGAACATGCAAACTCTGCACAGGAAGACTAGTAACTGGATTTGATCCCATGACCTCAGAACTATTCCGCGGACGCGCTAAACACTCCGTCGCTTACTTTGTCAACATGTAATTTGTAAATTTTGCAAAGAACGAAGAGCCACCACAACCGACCTTTGTAACCAAGGACGGCCACGGCGATGGTGAGCAGAGCGCAGAGGACGTAGAGCAGAGCGATGGCGGCTCGCAGGGCCCAATCATTTTTACACTTGGTGCACTCGGAGCCTTCTTGGATTCCTGCAAGAGCAAAGGCTTGAATGAAAAAACAGATTGAAAAATAAAGTCGCTTGGGACTTTTTGGAGGATGCAGAGTGCCTTTGATGTGGAAAAACTGCACGTCTCTTGACGAGCTATCGATTGTGTTGAATCCTCATAAAAAATATACAATCTGAGATTTTTAGTGCATGTGTTGGCCAGATGAAAAGTTGATCATCTCTTTTAAGATACCGTATCTGATGCTGATGAAGGGGTCTACTTTCGTACAAGGCCAATAAACATGAAGTATGAACAGCAAAACATGTGTTCTGGGGCTTGGATCAAATTTGCTGAGTAGCATCCGGTTGATGAAGAACATCCACCCTAATAAAAACTGGCAGAACTTAAAGTACGACAAACATGTTTCAAGACATCTGATGTAAGTAATGGGAATACAACCAGCATTCTATGCAGCCACCTCAATACAGAACAAAACAAATCACAATTTTCTAGATGACAACTCCTGACCCAGTCAGCAACCAGCGGTTCTGCAGCCTCTCGTGGCTCTTTTGGCGCTAACTATTGGCTCCCTGGCACATTTTCAAAAATATTTGATGATGGAAAATGATTTGGTTTCTGTAGGAGGACAATTATGACACAAACATTCTTAACATTGGGTTAGGCAGATAATAAGTTTCCAACACACACTTATTTTTGAGTCACAATATCCTTCCATTTTTTTTCAATTTTGTCCTTTTTTTTCTTTAAAGAGTATTCCTTTAGGCTATTCAAATAATCCTGTGTGATCTACTTTTCGAACTTGGTTCAAGACTCGAAATACAAAAAAATGGCCACTTTTTATGGATGGCCCAAGAGACATATGTATAATGCGGTGTTAAAACAAAACAATCACTTTTGTTCCATTTGAAAACTATTGGGCTCATTTTGGACGGATTTTTTTAATTTTTCTAAATATATTTTTGCTTTTTATAAATCATTCAAGACAAGGCGGTACAGCGATCTGGGTCTTTAATGTGCAGCCCTATGGCTCAGAGGTCCAGGGTTTAATTCCAGCTGCCGCAGCCTCCCCGCATGGAGCTTGCATGTTCTCCTTGTGCTTGCGTGGGTTTTCTCCGGGCTTTCGGTTTCCTCCCACTTCCAAAAAGATGGATGTCAGGTCCAAATTGTCCCTAGGTGTGAATGAGCGAGTGACTTTTCCTTCTCTGTGTGCCCTGCGATTGGCCGGCAACCAGTTCAGGGTGTGCCCTGCTCAATGCCCGAAGATAACTTGGAGGGGCTCCAGCACCCTTACGACTTTTGTGAAAATAAGCGGAGCAGAATATGGATGGATGAATAGATTAAATAAAACAAATAATTCACAGAATAACTCAAGTTATCCAATTTGGAAATATGTTTTTCCCTCTTAAATTTTAAGAATAGCTTTAGAATATTGAAATGTGTAAATGCATATCATAATTGTTTGTAGTTTTCCAATTACATGTATATCCTTTTCCATTAATCCATTATTTGCACTGCTTATCCTCAGTAGGGTCACAGGGGTGCTGTAGCCCATCCCAGCTGTCTTTGGGCAGTGGGCAGGGGACACCCTGAATTGGTTGCCAGCCAGTCGAAGGGCACACAGGGACAGACAACTCACTCGCTCATTCCTGTCTCGGGACAATTTGAACCGGCCAATTAACCTGACATGCATGTTTTTGGAATGTGGGAGGAACCCGGAGTGCCCGGAGGATACCCACGCAAGCACGGGGAGAACATGCAGACTCCACATAGGAAGGTTCGATCTCATGACCTCAGAGCTGTGCCGCAGACGCGCTAACTACTCCACTGCCATGTTGCCCTGTATATCCTTTAAGTTATTTTAAACCACCATATCAATATCTAAATTATGCTAATCATTTGATGGTAGTTCATGCACCTAATGATTATCCATCCATTTGAATGTTTTTTTTTGGTGGTTTGAACAAATTTATTGACACTAATAACAGCAAACAAACAATGTGAGGTTTGAACAACTCTTCTCGACAACCTTAACAGCAATCAAGCATATTCACAATTTCGTTATGTCTGGCAATATGACCTTTTAACATTTTTTCCGACATTTTTAACCTTTTTTTTTTTTGGGGAACAAATTTATTGACACTAATAACAGCAAACAAACAATGTGAGGTTTTAACAACTCTTCTCAACAATTCTAACAGCAATCAAGCATATTCACAATTTTGTTATATGACGTAACAATATGATGTTTTAACATTTTTTTCTGATATTTTCAACATCAATTAAGCAATTTCAGAGTCATTATCGACACTTTTAACATTCACAATTTCCTTATATCTTGTAACAATATGAGGTTTGAACAATTTTTATCGACACTTTTAACAGCAGTTAACCAATGTGTAAAGGGCAATACTATTGTGCAAGGGCATAGCTCTGTCTTCTCAAATGGGATTCCATCCCACCCTCCCAAGCAGCATCCTCCAGTCCTCTGCCCGGGATGGGTCCTCTCCCTTCTTACTACTACCTTCCACAACCAGGCCCTTGCTGCCGGGACCCCCACAGTGGAGCTCCGGTTCCCCCCTCCGGGTGGGTGCAGACGATTCTTCTTTGTGGCTGCGTCCCAGGCTTGCCGCTCGCAGATAGTATGGCATCTGCAGCCATTCGGAGCACAGCCACGGGGGGGATCTGCCTGCACCACCATACCAGCAGATTTCTGGAGGTCCAGATGGCATCTTTGATGGCGGCGAGAGTGAGCCAGTCCTTGGCAAAGTCGTTCTGTGACCTTTTCGACCGACTCACCCCGTAAAGCACGTACTATGCGTCAGGGACCTCCCCTGCTGGCAAGTCCGGGAATTTTCCTAGGTGGCCGGCCATTGCCCACAGGTCCTCGGCAGCGCTGCACTCACAAAAAAGGTGCCTCACCGACTCCTGGGCGCCACAGCCAGGTCAAGGGCATGTCGAAATCGCTGACATTCCTCGGTGGTGCATTACGGCTCTGACTGGGAGAACCTCATGAGCCACCATCCATGACAAGTCCCGTAGTCTGTTTGGGAGGGTAGGATGATTCACGTTGCTCCAAACCGTTGTAGGTTCCCCAAACGCAAGCCCCCGCATAGGACTTACTGTTGCTCGCTCTTGCAGAATAGCAATAAGGGCCCTGTGGTTTTGTAACGTGTGACTTTCTTGTGTTTCCAAATCAAATTTCTTTAAAAAGTCCCGAATAAAGAGATGTGTTGGTGGCAAGTTAAAGGAAACTGGAATCAAATGATTGTTTGGTATAAGCTTTAGCTTCCACAAGTACTTATTTACTTCTCTTTTTATTCACTTGTCGCTACAATATATGCATTTATCTATTCATTATGTAATCTCTACAATGTTCTAAGTGATGGTTTGATTTACTGTTGGGAGGGAGGCCTTCAGCCTTATCAATTCAGTCTGGACAAAAGACTGGTGTGAAGCTGGTGCCTTGGGAATTTTCAACTGACTTCTGTGTTCTGCCCATTTGGTATGTAAATTATTATCAGCCATTTTGAAAGCTTACTTGTTAAAGCATTACGGCCTTGTTCTGTACTTACAAGCGAAAAATATAGGTTTTGTTTATTGTATTTGCTTTGTTGTAATACAAACCTCAAACTTTCTTACTCAAGTTCTTGTTTTTACCAGTTTTGTCTTGCGACCAAATGCATACAGCCTTAATCCAGACTTTTGTTGGTCATTGGTAGCAGACGGCAACGTTATCATAGATTGTTCATATTGTCAAAGTGTGGAAGCTGCTGTTAGTGGAATGTTACAAATGATAAGCAACATTAAATTTATTAAGTTTGGAAAGAAATATTTGGTAAATAAAATAAACTTGTTCCCACTAATTAACTTTGTTCTACATAGTCTGTCTTGCTGAGAGTAAATAGGTGCTGCGTTGTATTTTTAAGGTCGCTTAATAAGGATCATTGCAATGAATAAAAAGGGGAGCAATAGGCTGAGGTTGACAGGTATGTGAAATCTTCACCATTCCCGATACCTGGTATTGGTTCTTGTCCATCCTTAAATAGGTTGAGTTAGGTTAAGCCTGCGAGAGAGTAGTATTCAGACCACACGCTTTAATATTGTCAAAGGTCTAATGAACTCAAACAATCCCAGCGGCGGCCATGTTGAAATATAAATTCCATCCCTCCCACTTAGCAAGTGGAATCAGAAGACAGGGTTGGCGGGGAGTGGGCAGGATTACATCTGTCCAAACAACACATCCGAGGGGGCCCAGCTGCGGACCCGGTCACGGCAGGCTGTTGTGCTGACATCTTGTTTACACACAGCTTCCTGGAGGGGGCGCCACATCAGAGCCCCTTAAGTGGTTTGTTGTCGTCACTTAGGAACAACATAATCTTGCCATGTAAACAAAATGTGTGGCTGCAGACTGGAGACTGTGGGTCAAAGCTATCTGTTTAGATCCTATACACAAACAAAACCAGGGAACATTTGACGGCGTTTATGAAACAACTGACTTGGGTTTCGAGTTTGGTCAGTCATCAAACTTCGCTGCTTCCTTGCACGCACATACGCTAACAACAATTTAGACAATTTAACCTCACACATAATAAAGATGTATACAAAATCTATCTGGGATAATTTTATTTCCAAAATGTAATATTTTTTTTCCCAGCAGGGCCCATTCCTCTCCAGGCCATTTTTTGGGGGGTCGGAGTTTGCTCCTCCACAAGTTGTACTGGCTTCCAATGGTTACCAGGAGCAGGAGAAACCTTCTGATCTGACTCCTTCCTTCATTGTCTGGTCGCCGTTATTATTCAGTGTAAAGCGTCACTCCATATCATTGGCGGGAGCGGCAAATGTGATAATATTGATACTAGATTCTAAATCACTGGGGGAAAACTATTTTGGTTAAAAAATGTTGAGGATCACGTTGTACAATACGCACTGCGTGACTTGTTGCTTTGGGAATTTTCTTGAAAAAACAATCTTGGCAATGACGTTACGTCCTTTGCTTTTGTGACAGATTAAAGGCTCAAAGGCTCTTTGTCCGGCAAAGGTTTCTGCATGTGTATTCTAATGTTGCTGGATGTCGCTGTGCTGTATAGTGGTACCAAAAATGAGTCCTTAAAAGCAAAGGGTAAAATACTAATTACAGAGGGTCAAAGTGATGAAAAAGCAAAACTTTCCTTAGGTTTTTTGTTTTTTTTGCCATCCCCCCTTTTTTTTTTTCGGGTATGCGTACCAGCAAGATGGCTGACATCCATGTCAGCTCCTTGTATGTGAGGTTCATGTTATGTAAAATAATTACTAATTTCTTGACCTATTTTGAAAAAAAAGCACATTTCTATGATAGTTCATGTATTTTTTCTTATTATTAAAATCATAAATAAATAATACTCACATTCCTTTAGGTAAAACGATAAACCTAACCTTCCAAAAATGTAATTTCAAGAAGGTAAGATCATTAAAGCCATCCTGTACATGAAAATGCTTGTAACATAATATTGAAATACTAAATAAAAATGCTACTCGCCGTTTGTACTCAATAACAATTAGTCTTTTACAGGCTTGAAGCGTTGTTGCTGTCGTGCACTTTTTGGACAAATTTCAACATATTACCTATTGTTTTTCTTTTATTGACATTCACTATGTTTTGTGTACTGTTACCCAATGCTCAATCTATTGGGTCGGCATTAGCTCAGGAGGTAAAGTGCTTGTCTTGGGATCAAGAGGTCACATGTCCGATTCCTGGCTCCTCCGAGTTATATATAGAAGTGTCCTTGGGCAAGACACTGAATCCCTAATGCCTTGCATGGCTGACGCTGCTATCGGTTAGTTTGTGTATAAAAGGGAAAAGTAAGAAGCACATTGCTTTGGGAGGTCTTCATTGACTTGAAAAGCGCTGTATAAATGCAGACCATTTACATTTATTGCACCCTGGTCATCCTGGAAGGGGGATTACCACTTGTGAGGCCTCTTCTCAAGCTTTCTCATTCTCCTCGTGCTGAGTTTTTTTTTTTTGCCCGCATGTTGGTTTAAGATCAAGGGATGGTGTAATTGTAACCTGTGCAGTCCTTTGAGACATCTTGTGATTAATGGCTACACAAATAAATGTGACTTGACTTGACTAAGTGGCTAGTAATAACAGTAAAGTCATCTTGTAAAGCACTCTAACAAGCATTCTGTTGATTGTACAAAAGCTTTCAATATGTAACAGTTCTGAGCAATTCAAATTAAATTCATAAATTCCTTCCATTGATTTTATCATTTCAAAATTTGTCATATACTCATAACATTTTATTCAACCATTAATTGTCAGCGTATTCGTCAAATTCATTTGTTTGATGCCCAGCCCGACTTAAAACGAAACCTAACACTTCATGCTACTTTTGAGAAACTTTCTTTTGACCAGTGTTTATCAAACCTTTTTTTCCTTTAAGGTACAACATGTTATATTCAGTGCCTCATAGTGGTAAGAAAACATCTCATCTCATCTCATTAGCCGTACCGCTTATCCTCATTAGGGTCGCGGGGGGGCTGGAGCCCATCCCAGCCATCTTCGGGCAGTGGGCAGGGGACACCCTGAACTGGTTGCCAGCCAATCGCAGGGCACACGGGGACAGACAACTCATTCGCTCATTCACACCTAGGGACAATCTGGACCGGCCAATTCACCTGAAATGCATGTTTTTGGAATGTGGGAGGAAACCGGAGTGCCCGGAGGAAACCCACGCAAGCACAGGGAGAACATACAAACTCCGCACAGAAAGTCTGGAGCTGGATTTGAACCCACGACAGGTTCCCATGACATGAACTGTGCCGCACAAGCGCTAACCACTGCGCCGCCGTGCTGCCCCTATATATATATATATATATATATATATATATATATATATATATATATATAAATAATGTTTAATATTTTTTTTTAAATAAAAATAACAATATTTTTAATAAATAGAAAAATAATACGAACTATTACACAAACGTCCACTGTTAAAATACTGACAATTCAGAATTTGTGTCTCCTTAAAACAATATCAGGCTCACCTTGAAGGAGGTGACATAACTGCTACGGGTACACCCAAAAACCAAAATCTGCAAAAGGCTGGGCAAAAAAAAGGGGGAAAAAGTGGTTTGGTCACTTTGAGTCTCCGTAGTTTACAATCTTCTTTGCTCTTGTTAGCAGTTGTTTTCAGTTGCACTACATAATAGAGAAAAGTCTAGGGGTCAAATAATACACTTTGTATTTTTAACGTTCACGGTTCACAGATCGGGGGCGGCATTAGCTCAGGAGGTAGAGCGCTCAAGAGATCGTAGGTGTGAATCCTGGCTCCTCTGTTACATGTCGAAGTGTCTTTGGGTAAGACACTGAACCCCTAATGCCCCCAATAAGCAGGTTGGCGCCTTGCATGGCTGCACGGCCGCTATTGGTGTATGAGTGTGTGTGAATGGGTAAATGTGAAGCACATTGTAAAGCGCTTTGGGAAGTCTTCATTGACTTAAAAAGCGCTATATGAATCCAGATCATTTAATTTCATTTCATCCACTAACCACCAGGGTCGCCGGGGCACCCCTGTATGTGGTGTACTCCCAGTGTAATCATATTTCTTCCTGGATCTACACAATTCATGTAGATCACCCTTTTTGACTTCAAAACATCGAATTTCTCCAAAAGAAGTAAGATTTTAATGCCTGCATATGCTATCTGCAATTTTAAATAATTTGTTTGTTTTTTTAAATAGAAAAAATGAAATTGAATAGAAAAACTGAAGGATTTGGTGAGCTTATGCATGATACACAAATATTTAAAATGTCATACTGGCAAGAATTATATACTTTGCTCGCGATATTTTTCACAGTAAAATTACAGAGACTCGACTGTGGATAATTACAAAACAAATGTAATGAACTGTTCTTTTTATTATGTATACAGGACTTCAAAAAATTGTAACCAATTATTAATTCAAATAGAGATCCACACGCAAACAAAAATCATGTTGCTGTATACTCTGCAGTCGTTCTGTGGAAATTTCCATAACAACATCACGAAAGTTTGTATAAAGCAGCACAGTGGTCTGGTGTGTTCCACTTCCATGTTATGTAGACTTTGAGAGGAAAGCCGTTTCTCAAGACAACCCCTTGTTCATTTGACTTTAGCAGTCATATTATGTGTCTCCTCGGGGGACCAGCCAGTGAACGAGAACGAGGAAGCACATAATACAGACTTCTGTTTGCGATAGAGCAGCCAAGAGAGAGTTGAATTTTGCAGACTAAGTTCAATATTGAGTGCACTTTGGTGTCGTGGGATGAACCTAACCCAACTTGTGCGGTTTCTTTTTTCTTTTACTTTTTCTTGGGGGATATGAAAACGATGACCGTTGCGTGGATCGATTTTATCACAAGTTATCCACCACCCAGAAAAAACCTGAAATACTAACAAAATATAGTAACTGTAAATGGTCTGCATTTATATAGGGATTTTAATGTCAATGAAGACCTCCCTAAGCGCTTTACATTGTGCTTCACACTTTTCCCTTTCACACACACTAACTAACCGATAGCAGCGTCAGCCATGCAAGGTAACTACCAGCTACCAGGGGCATTAGGGATGCAGTGTGTTGCCCAAGGACACTCCGACATACAACACGGAGGAATCATCTTGATGGCTATAAAAGACTGATTTAAAGCTCCAAAATCAGATTAAGAGAACTACGGCCACATGGTTTTTAATCCAGAGCCGAACCAAAAAGTATAACAAAAAAATATTTTGTTTTGGTGCCACTATGGTCCCAGATGTCTCTTTGCATCCCTCATCTATAAGGTTATATGGGGTGCTAGAGCTCTTGTAAGTCTGCTTTACATTTTTGAATCTGAGAGTTCTTTCTATGTGACTGATAAGTGCTTGAGGCTCCCTGCTTGATATGCAATTCTGACATAATTTATCATGTTACTACCATATTGTTAATATGATATTAATTGGTTATTGTTAGGATTGCAAATAAAATGGGTCCATCACAAAAGCATCTTTTACAAAAATGGTGCATGGTGATTCCATATCTAATTACTTGTCTAATTCTAATGGTGCAGTTTGGTCATATTGAGCCCCTTATTTTGTATTCTTCCTTGTGCTTTTTATCAGTGTTTTTGACACATTACGGCAACATCTGTCAGTCAGATAATCCATGCTTTGAAATTTCTTTTAAAAAAATCGACCCATCATGGAGCACAATTTTCAGCTTCGGTCCACAGGTTACCCAGGTGTCCTTTGGGGGCTACCTTGGGCCCATGGACACTACTTTTGTGTTTTTTGCCCTCAATATTTATTGAAAAAGTTTGCTTACTTTAGTCATTATTGACAGGGCCTACTATAGTTTATCCATCAACCCTTGTGCAGAAATGATTCTTTTTTTTTTTGGTTAAGTTAATCAGAGAGAGAAAAATTGGGACTGTGTTGTCCTTTTTAAAGTGTAAAGTTTTTTAGGGACACAACGTGGATTTTTTTTTTTAGCGTAAACTCGGTTTGTAATTCAAATTTTTATTGAAATGAATAAAAGATGATTTCCCCCCTCTAGTTAAATGCCCCCAAAAATGTCCACGGACGCCACTGTCAATTAGACGCTGAGAAAAATGAGCGTGACGTCTGCATGCTGGTTACTCAGAGCTAGCTTAGCGTTCCGTCAAGAAGGAAAAATAAAATGTGCACATCTGGAGCTGGTTTAAACAGCAGCCAACTCTAGATTACACGCACGCAGAGTTAATGAAAGGAAGCCACTCCTGTATTGCAGCGATAGATGTTTCTATCAAATATCGAGCTTTTGTCTTAACAACCCTAATTCTTGTGGAAGTCACTATACTTCAATTGAACATTCCTTAAAAAAATACCTCCGCTTACCTAACAACAAAAACGGAAAGAGTAGTGATTACATTTAAAATCTACCGAAACCTCATCTCATCTCATCTCATCTCATTAGCTGCACCGCTCATCCTCAGTAGGGTCGTGGGGGTGCTGGAGCCCATCCCAGCCATCATCAGGCAGTGGGCGGGGGACACCCTGAACTGGTTGCCAGCCAATCGCAGGGCACACAGAGACAGACAAGTCGCTCGCTCATTCACACCTAGGGACAATTTGGACCGGCCAATCCACCTGAGATGCATGTCTTTGGAATGTGGGAGGAAACCGGAGTGCCCGGAGGAAACCCACGCAAGCACGGGGAGAACATACAAACTCCACACAGTTAGTCCGGTAGCTGCATTTGAACCCACACAGGAGGTTCCCAAGACCTTGGAACTGTGCCGCACACGCGCTAACCACTGCGCCGCCGTGCTGCCTATCTACCGGAATGTAAATTGTAATTAATATAGGACACTTGTTTGCAGCATGGAGTATGAATATCAGGGGTTTCAAGCTCGCAGTTCGAGGGCCAATTGTGGCCCGCGGATGATAGTTTGAGGCCCGTGCCTAAATATGAAAGTTTTAATTAAATAACAAGCAAAAATACACAAGCTGTGGTATAAACATCCATCCATCCACCGCTTATCCTCAGAAGGGTCACGGGGGTGTTGGAGCCTATCCGAGCCATCTTTGGGCAGTGGGCAGGGGACACCCTGAACTGGTTGCCGGCCAGTCGCAGGGGGTATGAAAATATATGTTTTGAAATAGTCGCATGTTTAGAAATGTAGTTTACAAAACATGAGGCACACCTAGCGGGAGATGACATAATTGTCTGCCATCTTGTTGCTAAGAGTACTCCAAAAAACTAAAAAAGACTGGCCAAAAAATGAGAAAAAAATGCTCTCTCTCTCTCTTTCTCTCTCTCTCTCTCTCTTTCTCTCTCTCTCTTTCTCTCTCTCTCTCTCTCTTTCTCTCTCTCTCTCTCTCTCTCTCTCTCTCTCTCTCTCTCTCTCTCTCTCTCTCTCTATAGATAGATCTACCTACCTACCTACCTACCAGGTGTGTGAGAAATATTTTGCAAAAGGTAAGGTTGTTTATTTGGTTTTCATGGACTTGGAAAAGGCTTATGACAGAGTTGATAGAGAGGCGTTGTGGCAAGTGATGGTAATGTATGGAGTGGGTGGAAAGCATTGAAGAGTTTTTATGTGAACAGCAGAGCATGTGTAAGAGTAGGGAGTGAGACAAGTGAGTGGTTCCCTGTGTTGACTGGTGTGAGACAGGGGAGTGTGATGTCACCATGGCTGTTTAATGTGCACTTGGATGGCGTGGTGAGAGAGGTAAATGCAAGAGTATTTGGCAGAGGTGTAGAAATGATAGATATCAGTGGAACGGTGCGGCAGGTAAGTCAGTTGTTGTTTGCAGATGACACAGCGCTTGTGGCTGATTCTGAGGAAACATTGAGAAGGTTGGTAACGGAGTTTAGAAGAGTATGTGATAGGCGTAAGTTATGTGTGAATGTTGGGAAGAGTAAGGTGATGAAGTGTTCACGTGATGGAGTGGGCATGGCGCTAGAAATAAAGTTGCATGGACAGGTGCTGGAAGAAGTTGAAAGCTTTAGGTACTTGGGTTGTGATGTGGCTGCAGTAGGTGGAATGGAGTGCGAGGTATTGCACCGAGTGAATCCAGGAAGCAAGGTTTTGGGTGCTCTGAGGAGAGTGGTGAGCAACAAGAGTATAAGTATGGATCTTAAGAGGGGACTGTCTGAGAATGTGATTGTGCCGACTGTGTTGTATGGTGCAGAGACTTGGTGCCTGAAAACAGATTTGAGAAGGAAATGAAATGTTTTTGACATGAAGTGTTTGATGAGTATGTTAGGAGTGACAAGATAGGATGGATTGAGGAGAGTGATGAGCAACAAGATTATGAGTATGGATGTTAGGAGGGGACTGTAAGACAGTGTGATTGTGCCGACAGTGTTGTATGGTGCAGGGGGAAAAAATGCAAACTGATTAAATTAGAAAGTATAACCAGTGAAGTGCAGTCAGGAGAGGAGGGGGAGGCTGTGGCTGTGCCTGTCGTTATGGTTATATAACATTTCAAAATATATGAACTCTGGAGAGTGACATTATGCTCGTCGGGATTTCTTTATCTGTTATTGTGAATATGGTGAAAGTAAGAAAAGACCTGCTTCGAGTCGAGTCGAAATGCCAACCTAAACCCCAAAAATGTTAAAAAGAAGAGTTTATTCAAACGCGTCTAAGAGATGCACATAATTGCAGGTGCATCATGAATAAGCGGATTAAGGCTGCGATCATGACTCTAGGCCAGGATATGGCGGCAGAGAGTAACAAAGATCCATATTTCGTACAGCTCCTTTAAGGTAAGACGATAAAACTTTATGTTTCTATGCTACTGTTCATATATTAATTCTTTGCTCTGCCATTCCAATGATAAATAAGATATACAGGGTAAGGCAGGGTGAATTAGGGCAGTGTTTTTGAACCAATGTGTGTAGATTCATTTCTCCGACCATGCTTCACCAGACACGAAACTCACCACACGTTACTGAGCCCAACTATACAGAGCGTGACCTCTGTGTTTTTCTAAGTTGCGATTAAACCTTCAGGTAGGACAGTTGAGTGTAAATCTAACTCCAACTGGGATTATCAAGCCCGTCCACAGCAGTGGGGGGTCCAGATGGGATTCATTTCAAATGAAATGACCTCATTCTATCAGTAAGCAAGCGAATCAGCAGGTTGGTGTCTTCTGTGTTTGCAGGTCAAGTGAGGTGAAGAAAGCAGGAGGATCGACTTCCAAAAACAATAAACCCCGTCTCCGTTTTTACAACCGCACGTGGCACCTTTATCTTGTTTTTTTTAATTCCTTTTGAGGTCTTACACACAACAGTTGCACTGGTCACACTACTGCAGCACATAATCAATCATTCCTCATCATTCTTTCCATCATTCCAGAAAGAACGATGATGACCGTCAGACACAATTGCACTTGAACATTGACTGGTTCAAATATTTTGCAACAGAGTTTTTATGCTTTACTTTGAATCTGTATATTGGGTTATCTATGGGTAATGTTTTTTTATCTATATTTATTCTATGTATTTATGGATCTTTGCATTTTCTCTTAACCATGAATGGATGACTGGATGCTCCGAACAAAGTTTCGTTGTTTTTTTGACAATGACAAAAAATGTTCTGGAATATGAACACCAATTCATGTCTGTTAACCTTTACCAACCACCTTGTGCTTTGCTGGTGGTTTCTTGCCATTAGTTGAACCAAAAACGTGCAAAAGCTTGCATGGATGGATGCAATTATATTTGCGCGTTATCCAAAAAGACATCGTTCAACTTTCCAACAAAGTCTGCGGATTGCGCAACCTCACTTGAAGTTGTTTTTCTTCCAAGTTATGCAAGATGAAATGTTAACGGGAAGCCAAAAGATAACTGGAGTACCTCCAAGTTTGACTTTTCTGACAAAAGACAGCAGGCATGAGTTTTGTCAAGTGCCTTTTGAGAAACTATTTCTCTTGGTGAGAACATGTGGTGTTTATTTTAACTGGCATAAGCAAGTCAAAGAAAAGGAACACTATTGAATGTATTTCCTCAAATACATTGGTCAATTGTTTGAAAAACAACAGGAACTAATGAGACTTGTGAATAGCATGGCAGATTGCACATTGTAAAGGTTTCACAATAAAAACCCAACTGCCCAAAACAAAGAGAGGACTTCTGGACCTTTGCATAGAGACCCTGTTTTCCGTAACAACTAAAATGTTCTACCTCTGAGTCTCATAACGCAGAGCCAATTAGGGAAGTGTTTTTCAACCAATGTGCTAGGGCTCACGAGTGTAACCTTGTCTCATATGGCCCAGGAATTTGCCCAATTTTATCTTAGCAAAAAGCCTGCTTTTGTTCTAGTGTTTTTGCTTTCTACCAATGATCAGCTGAGTAACTGTGATAGGCTTATAATTTAGTAGACACTTGAGATAAGGACAGAGGCATCAATTAATTTTGTACTTGAACGTAGAATAGGAGTGGACAATACAAAAAAAGTCAAGTCAAGTCAAGTCAAAAAAAGCCCTGACTATGCCAAATTTACAGCAAACTCATGTACCGAAACAATCTTTTACCTTCTGAACAACGAAGACCACAAACGAGAAAAAAAACATAAAGAAAATTAAGGCAACATAATGATTTAAGTTAAGAAAAAGAAACATTAAACTGGTGCCTGTAATTACTGTATATACGGCACACGGAATTATAATGCGCTTCTCCAAAAATTGTCTTTTGTCATTTTTTTTTCGTATATTAGGCATACGGGACTGTATTATAACTACAGTATGAGCTACCGTATTTATATATGTACATTGCACATGTAATACACACTTTCAGTATGTATTAATGCAATGATTGATGAGTCGACAACTTTTGCTGACCAAAATCACAAAGCGTTACAAACAACAGTAATAGAACCTGGCTCACGGCGATGAGAGCACCAATTCTTAATCACTAGACCACTAGTGATAATGATGTCGTGTGAAAAAGCATTATGTTTCCTCTCATAATCACACTATTTTTACTCAGGGTGCCGGAAACAAACATTAGAAAATGGAGAAATCAGAAAGTCGAAAAGAAAGATATAAATGGAGGCAAAAAATGCACAACGAGGGAAACAACTCTTTTGTGTATTTGATGATGAATCGGTCTTTGCCAAGTGACCCAGTAATATTGTTCGATGTTTGCACAGAGAATAAGGAATACATGCCTGTGGCTTTTGTTATTTAGGTCTACTGTGATAATTGATGCGAATTATGAGCCAATAAAGTGCTCTTTTTTGTTTTTTACTGTACCCGGCCATTATTTACGCAGGCAGGTTTGAAATATTTATTCAAAGAACCGTACAGTTGCTGAACATTTTTGTTTTATGTGGTCACACATAACGGGTGGTCCACCGGCTAAGGATGCTTACGCAGCATCGACCCACGGAATGGCCCTGCGGTGGCACGCCCTGCCAAATCTGTTGCAGCGGAGGGGGAAAGGTGCTGACCACAACCACAAAGGCCACCGAGCAAAAGCACATTGAAAGCCATCTACTTGACACATTGGATTGTGGAATATGAAACACTCTGCTGCTTTTGGATGCAACTCCAAAACCGAAGATGAACAACAATGTTGAGATGTTTGCCACACTTGTTTATGTAAACTGTCATTTCTGAATACTTGTAAAATGACTCAGTGGAAAACTTTTGTTGTGATAAAAAGTAAAAGGGGAGAACAAATAAACAGCGGTGCGGTGAGAAGCTCCTGGTCCAATGTAATCACAGACACTAATCATTCCCAAGATTACCAAACCAATAAAACTCCTGAAAAGCAGTCTGAGCGTCAATCCATTTGCTATAACTCATACCTAAAGATTGTGGTAATAGCAGTCCCTCACTATATCGTAGTTTATTTATTGCTGTTTCGCTACTTCATCATGCATTGTGTTCTGCATTCAAATTTGCTAAACAGTCACCCTGCCCCTTTTTTGCCTGTGTCTGCCTTTGCATTAATAACGTTGTGGTCTAACTTGTAAGCATAAGTAACACAGCTTGATGAAGTAACGCGCAATTCTTTTCCAATTTCAAGTTTCTTCAAAAGCCATCATGTCTACAAAACGCTCTGGACTGACGGCAGCCGAAACACCCTACCCTTTCGAGACGTCCTACCATAAGCTTACCTGACAGCAGCAACTTCGTTTTCCTTACAATCAAGTAAAACCAGCAACACTGAAACTCAGAATTATTGCAAACATAAATTTTACCATTAAACAAGGGTTGGCATGCATAAATACACTGGGTGAAGCAGTTTTCCATACTGCAACATGATGGGGACAAAATATGTGTGGATAGTTTTGAAATGTTCAGAATTAATCTTAATTATTCTTTTCAATACAGCCTGACAAACGAAACTGGCAAAGTTATCATGATAAAATATCGTTCCACCAATAACATAAGTCCGCAGTTCACTTTTTAGAACCAAAGTAAATGAAACCAATAGGTCTTCTCATTGCAAGGTACAGCCCCACAAATATGCCCACAAACTCAACATTAGTCCTTGTCTGCCACCCTCTCTGGACCTCAGCAGTTTGCCTATAAGGCAATTAGATCAAAGGAGGATGCCAGCACCATAGCACTCCACACAGCGCTGAGTCTCCTGGAGCACCGAGCTAGCTACGTGTGGCTGTTTTTCTTGGACTTGATCTCAGCTTTTAACAACATCATCCCAGGAATCCTAGTACAACAAAACTGCTGCATCTGGGCATCGCCCCCATCCATCTGTCAGTAGATAAAGGACTTTCTAACAGATCGTCCACACTCAGTCTTGAAGCTTGGAAATCAATGCTTCTCCACCATCACACTCAGGAGAGGTTCTCCACAAGGGTGTGTATTGAGTCCCTCTCTCTTCACTCTCTATACATTGGACTGCATTCCTCAAATAACATCATCAGGTTTAGTGATGACACCACCATGGTTGAACTCATCCCAGGGGAAGATGAGTCCGACTACACGGATGAGGTCAACAGACCAACGGTGTGGTGTTTAGTTAACAACCTACCACTGAACACCCAAGAAAAGGAGATATTCCGTGACTCGACCAAGGGCGGAGCAGAACCAGCCCGCTTCACATCAATCGGGACAGTGTGGAAAGGGTCCACTCTATCCGATTCCTGGGTGTGCAGGTCTCCACAGACCTCTCCTGGTCGGTCACTGAGGAGGTGATAAAGAAAGCTCAGCAGTGAATCCGTGTATTGTATGTTATTGCAACTTCAGTTTCAGCCTGATCATCCTGGAAGGGGTATTATCTTCTGTGCAGTCCCTTCTGAAAGTTTTTTCATTTTCCTCATCTAGAGGTTTTTGAGTTTTTCTTTGCCCTTATGTAGGTTTTAGATAAAGGGATGGTGTAATAATAGTCTGTAGTTTGCAATAGTCTGTGGTCTGTGCCGCCCTTTGAGACTCCTCGTGATTAAGCGCTATACAAGTAAACATGACTTGACTTCATTCTGATAAGAACACATACTTCTTGAGAGTGCTCAGTCGGAACAACCTGAAGGAGAAGTTGCTGGTAAAATTCTTCAGCGCTACCGCAGAGAGCATCCTTAACGTACTGCATCACAGGATGCTCCGCAGAAGCCAGGAAAGCCCTACAGAGAATTATGAACACGGCCCATATGTTTACCCGCTGCCCTCTAACCAGCCTGGAGCATATTGTCACCTCTCCCTAGCTAAGCGGAACTACACAAATCCTGTTGTAATAATAACACCCCAGCAACCGTCTTTTCGAACTGTTACTATCGAGCCAACGGCACAAATCCCATAAGGCCGGAATGAACAGACTGAAGGATAGCTTCTTTCCCAGAGCTATCAACACACTAAATTACAGCTTTGGAAAACAGTTTTGCGTGCAATATCCCGGTTGTGTATAATTTTTGTTTTAAGATGTGAATACTTAAAATTGGAGGTGAATACTTTCTATTTTTTGAATTTATTACCTTTTATACTACATATTTGGCCAACTGGAGTGTAACTCCTTGTTGTAGTGGCACATTAATAAAAAAGGTGAATCTAAATCTGAGAAGTGGAAGCACAAATGAGTAACAGGCTGAGCACATTCTTTTCTGTTAATAAAGTCTACATAAATTATAACCACTCACTGTGTGGCTCACAAAAATAAGTCGTCAAGGAATTTGACCCCCCAGCAGGAAAGTCGAACCCTGAAGCACGTCCCTTAATCCCCACTCTCAGCACCACCTCAGAGATATGCGGAAATAAATACATTTAAAGAAATCCAAACAGAACATCATCTCCCCCCTAAAGGTTAGGTTACATTTTTCCAAGCCTGTGGCAAATTTGCTGATGCAGCAGAAGGAAAACGGAGACCCTCGAGAAGCCGCAACGCCCACTCGCAAGCCAGCCCTGTGTATAGGTACTGTCTGGATCAACTTCTAATGCAGGAAGTGGGCTCAGCAAGTTCTCAGGTTTTGGACCGCAAATGAACCTCTTATAAAAATGCCAGATATTCTCTCTTGCACACATGCACAAAGAAAAGAAACAAGAATTCTTCACACATGGAAAACTTGGCAAGGTATGAAGGGCTCAACATGACGGAAATGAAAATAAAATTGTGATCACAAAACACACATTCAAATAGTAATCAAACATAGAAAAATACAATAATAAAAGAAATCAGGTGATATTAACGAAAGAAAATACAAGTTTATAATGGAGGAGTCGCCACAAGAAAAGTGCGTGGTTGTGCAAAGGGTTGAAGGGGGTGGGGGTTCTGGAAAAGTGACGGCACACGACTTTTGTTGATAGTTAAGCACTTACTGTACACTTAAAATTAAAGTTACTGTCGCTTTGAAATAACAACAAAACACAATTTTGTTAATCACTTTCTTTTGCCCATTTAGTTGTACTCGCAACGCTATCACTTTCTACAGGTCTTTTGAGGAGAAACAAATACTATGATATTTGTCTCTGCCTCGTCTTCAAAATGTTCCGCACCTTTGTGATCGGCACTCGCTGCTTAGCGATTGTACTTCTCGGTTGGTGACTCACACGACCAAAGCGCTCGTATTTTTATGTGATTTCTTGCTTTGTTTTAATTTTCAACATTTTCCTTTTCTTATCAGACTCCTCACTGTTTTTCCCCCAGAACTCATGGCTAAGGTCAAAAAAAAAGAAATTCTGCAAAATGCAATTAAAGGGATACAATCAAATTTACATTTTTGTGGAATACAGTTGCTTTACAGCTATAATATATTGAAGCCATATGCTGTCATCTCTATCAGTGTGGATAAGCCTCCCTCAGTTCCCTTTTCTCACATGGTTAGTCTGTGCCTTGCCATTATGAAAATTTACTTATATAACCACTCATTTTTTAAATTGTATTTTAACCACTGTGTCTGTCTGTATGTTACGTGTTTTAGGTTGTTGGTTGGGCGATAAAGTTTTTATTATTGTACATCGAATGTTTTAATACCACACTTTAAGTGGCAATTAATTACATGTAAAGTGTTTTACAAATACATTTGATTTGATAACTAAGAGCGCCGTATCAGGTGCTTAATGGCGGGAGGATCATTCACGAACTGGTCCGAGCTGATGGCGGTGACGGGTCGCTAGTGGTAGCCCCTGGGACTGCACGTGAAATTGATTTTCTTTCGTAAAGTGAGTGAGATTTTTTTTTTTATAAAAAGTGTGTCAAAATTCTCGTGTGTAGGGGGGCTCGTTTAGAGAGGTACCACCGTACAAGTTAGAAGAAATTCCTATTGTATAACGCCCAAGTATATTCTCACAGGAGAGCCTTGCAAAAGTAGTGTGACAGGCAAATCTGTTCCATAATGGTTCAAGCTACACCGGCTATGGAGTCCATTGAGGCAGAAATTCCCAAAATACACTAAGAATTTACAATAGCAACAACCCTCGGTATGCTGTTAAACAACAAGATTTGCAATAATTCAGCGGACTAAATCGAGACCAGACGGGGCTATAAATAGACGAGAGGATTATTACCAAATGAGACGGAGGTGACGTAAGGCCATAACAGGAACAAGGCAGCAACTGAACACTTTCATAATTTACTGACACATTAAAATGTTGGTGGAAACCAAATGTTAAAAAAAAGTCCCATGGATGACAGTAATTCTAAAGTAATTTTTAGACAAATAGTTTTATGTAATCACATAAGTCACCTAACACTGAAGCTTTATTTTATTGAGGAGCACATTTATTTCTCACGTTATTTGTTAAAACGTGGAAAAGAAAAATCAAAACAAACGTGATAAAGTTTCATGAAGATGCCTCATCTATTATCTTAGGTCATCATGCTATTTATTGTTCTATGCAGAGGAAAAATAATATATGATGGAGGTACTGTGGTATATTTGCTTTCAACCAGTAAAGGCATCACAAAAATAGATGTCTGGGACCGAATTTTCTGCACTATAAGGTGCATCGGACTATAAGCCGCACCCCCAAAAATTGAATTTTGTCATATACTATTCACAAATAAGCCACACTGGACTATAAAGCTCAAAGAATTATAACTACAGTTAGAGCTATGATATATATTTGTGTATAACTGTTATGCATTTCTTACAGTATATATTAGTGCAATGATGTTTCCCCTCTCTAACATTTGTTTCTTGCAAGAATAGTGGGATGATGAGATAAAATATGGTTATCTGTATCACCAGTGGACTAGTGTTTAGGTTCCACCGCTCTGACCTCAGCATCACGGGTTCAATGCTCGTTGCATACAATCTTTTGCAATGTTGCAATGAACATCGATTAATCAATCATTGCACAAATACAGTATTATACGGTATGTGCGTTCCCAATTTTACTCAGCGTATTTTGCGTTATGTGAGGCACACTCTCTGAATCTTGGCAAATTAATTAAGTTTTGGTGCGCCCTATAGTCTGTAAAATATTGTACTTTAGCATAAAGATGTAGTCATCTACAGAAGGAAAGAAAACTGAGACCCTCGAGAAGCCGCAACGCCCACTCGCAAGCCAGCCCTGCAGATATTGGAGGATTGTGCAGCGATACTTGCATACGTCTATTCACCTTTTTTTCCCCCAAACCTCAACAGGAATTGATAATAATTGCATCTAGCTTGTATTTTTGTTTTCGAAGAAGACAAAACAGTCTTGACTGATTTTAAGATGTTGCCTGTCATAAGGGGACATTATGTATTATTTACGTCTCCTAGTGGCAGAAAAAACCTTCATTGATTTGAAAAATATAAATACTTTGAATAACGAGCAAATTGTGTCCCTTTAAGAGTGTCGAATTAATGCCATGATCAAGTGTTCATATCTCAAGTCTATTCGCTCACAAGTCAAAGTAATTAATGATAAAATGAAAAATATGTCTTGAAAAAACATCCATCCATCCATTATCTGCACTGCTTATCCTCAGTAGGGTCGCAGGGGTGCTGGAGGTTATCCCAGTTATCTACAGGCAGTAGATAGATCGTGGAGAGGGGGGGACACTGGTTGCCAGTCAGTTGCAGGGCACACAGAGACAGACAACTCACTCGCTCATTCACTTCTAGGGACAATTTGGCCCGGACAATAACCCCACATGCATGTTTTTGGAATGTTGGAGGAATCCGAAGTGCCCGGAACAAACCCATGCAGGCACAGGGAGAACATGCAAACCCCACATGGAGAGGCTGCGGTAGCTGGACTTGAACCTGAACCTCAACACCTGCGCACTAACCACGCAGCTGCCGTGCCGCCAACTAAAAACAAAAGATTCCAAGTGAGTTAGGTTCACGATTTGTCACCTGGTAAAAAGAAAAGACTTTTAGAAAAAAAACATGTAATTGTTGAGCCCCGCGGTTTGGACGGCAGCAGCGCTCAGTGCGGTTTTGTTCCGATGCTTTTTAATATTTTTGGTTTTCCACTCAGGGAAAAACATTGAAAAGGAAATGGGTCCAATTGGAAGAACTGCTGGGAATGCACCTGCGCTTTTGTAACTTGATGATCCACATTTTTTCTCGTTTTACTTATCGTTTATGTTGTATTAGTACTTCATTTATTCATGTATAATGCACATGTTTTTTTAACCTCAAACGTTTAAGTACACGTAATACTTGAGGGTTCCTATTTTACCGTATTCATGCATTGATGGCTCAGCTGACCAGGATTGCGAAACATTGCATGCAACGGGAATTGAATTCGGGTCGCAGGAGTGAGAGCACTGAGTCCTAACTGCTAAACCACAAGCGATATAGATAACAAACAAAAAGGCAATATCATTCATCTCATTATCACCGTATTTTAACACGGCTACAGAGACTGATGTTCCAAAAAGGAGGAAACAGAACTACGTCCTGAAAGATACAAACACAAAAAAGCAACAGTTTTTCACGTGTAACAATTTGCCCCCAGTGACAAAGAAGAAAAGATGAGAAAGAGCGGCATAATCTCCACTGTATTAAATTGTAGAAACATATTTCAAATGAATGCTGAGAAGCAATTCACATGTCAGTTTTGTATGCTGGGAATACAGCATAAGCGCTGTAAGCCTTGCATAATACATCTTCAGTCTTAATATGTTTTCCTTAGCTCAATGTTCTTTACTGTGGTTTGCCCCCCTAAAGTGCACCCAAGGCTTTTCCCAGGTTGCAGCGGTAGGAGCACTGACTGATGCCTTTAAGAGGAATCAAATTGTTGTTACTGCATGGAACCTTAGTCCGCTACTCATTAAATGCAGAGAATTTATTACAGTGTCCTCTAAGACAGTGGTTCTTAACCGGTCTGACTTGAGGGTCCACCATTCAACCCTAATGAAAAGCTGTGACCTAAATCAAGAAAAAAAAATCAACCTCACAAACTTAATGAAAGAAAGGATTGTGCAGTAGGGGCAGCACGGCGGCTGAGTGCTCAGCAAGTCTGCGGCACAGTTATGAGGTCATGAGATCGAACATTCCTGTGTGGAGTTTGCATGTTCTCCCCGTGCTTGTGTGGGTTTCCTCCCACATTCCAAAAACATGCATGTTAGGTTAATTGGCTGGTCCAAATTGTCCCTAAGTGTGAATGAGCGAGTGAATTGTCTGTCTGTGTGCCCAGTGACTGGCTGGCAACCAGTTCATGGTGTCCCCTGCCCACTGCCCGAAGATGGCTGGGATGGGCTCCAGCAACCCCGCGACCCTACTGAGGATAAGCGGTGCAGGTATTGGAGGATAGTGCAGCCATACTTGCATACGTATATTCACCTTTTTCCCCCCCAAAGAATTACAAGCAAAACCAAAATGTCTTCAAGTACCGTGTAAATCAATAAATAAATCAAAGCTGCGCCGCCACTGAGCGGCTGCCTTTCCAGTAGCTCCCCTGTTATCTCTCACTTTTTGTGATTTTTTGTTTTATTGTCTGCTTCTATCTTCGGTGTTTTTCCTCCCGTTTTGACAACTACACTATGGATTACTTTCTATCCTATGGACATGGGTTTTAGCACACAAAAATGCGTTTATTCAAGGAATCAACTCCTTGCCCTGAAGAATTCTAGTGCCAGCGTGATAAAGGGGCCTATCGTGGAAGAAGAGCCGGAGCTAGCGAAGCGGCTAGCGGCGTTATAACTCTTCGGTAATATCCGTAATCATGGTAAATGTGAACTCACTACCAAATAAGACCAACGAGTGCAAAACATCGAAACGCACAGGGAGCGCAGTTGCTGTGTTTTGCGGAAACGTGGCTCACGTTTAGCATTCCAGACGCTAACGTGTAGCCACCCGGAGCTACCCGGAGCTATCCGGCTTCAGCGCCGCTATACAGAGACACGGAAGCCTGCGGGAATCCGAGAGGAGGCGGACTTGCTAACACGAGGTGGTGTATCCCTGGACACGAAGAAAAGATTTCCATCTGCCGCAGGGATGTCGAACTTTTGGACAAGCGTGTGACGTCATCCACTCCGCTACAAGCACCCATAGGGCATCATGTTAATCTGTTAATAAACAGCAGGGTAGACTGCTGGATGTGTGAATTTCCCTACGGGGATGAATAAAGTATCTATCTATCTCTCTATCTATACTCACATATAGCCACATACTAAAAGTTTTTAACCAAATATCAGAAAAATTGTCTACCTTAACAACAAAAATTACTCAATCATGTAGATAATGAAGACCGATATACTGGTAAAAAAAGCTAGAAATATAATATTTTTAAACAATTTATTGAACCTTCAAGCGCTTCAATGGCAGACAGTCTTACAGTATTTTGCCAATCATTTCCTTCTCCTACTCGATCGTTGGTGTCACTGTTTTCTACTATTACTTCTCCTTATCACTAATTTTGTTGGCAACCGTTAGTAAAGGCAGAAAAAGGAAATAAAACATATAAAATCATAATAAAATTAGATGTGGTCCATCTCAAACACAATAGGGAGGCGCCGATCTAATGAACAGGAAGAAGAGATCGAGCAGGGAATTATCGCCATCTTTTGTGTAATTCACCCTCCGTTTTTTCTTATTACCATTATTTTGTTAGGGCGAGGCCCGAGACCCAATGGAAATTCTTCTGTGACCCACATTTAGTTCCTGACCCACCAGCTGAGAAACAGTGCTTTAAGTACTGAACTCTACTGTATCTTTCACATTGTCACAGACAATCCTTAATTCGCCAGGAAAATCACTTGAAGGGTGAGTGTATATATATTTACATACAAAAGACAAAAAAATACAGTTATGGTGATTCTGTCTAAAGCACAGGGTACAACAATGCTGTCTTCCTGATGTACTGATATTATCCTGAACGTATAGTATACACTGTATATACTGTACTCACATCCAAACCAAAATTACTTAACAAAATACACAAAATTGGGGGCTCCGATTATAAGCACATATTTGTTTGTGTCACCAGGAGCAAATGGAAGACAGTGTGTGGGGAAGGAGTCATGGCTTATACAGGAACAACAGACCAACAGGAAATAGATGGAGAAAACCGAATTTAACATTCAACATGTGCTGAAATTTGATGTTTTCATTTTTAGAATTATTGTTGCATGACACCATACCTGGAGAAAAAAGACAAAATGTTTCCCAGAAATAAGCAGAAAAAAGAACATTGAGTGATTTGAAGCCCAGGGACAAAATGGATACGGAGTGCCTCGGCTAAATGTTTGTTTGCAAGCTCTCAAGATTGCACAAGCCAAGAATGGATTCATTTCACAGGTTGATGTATATGTTTTATTCTATGTCTTTTATCATGTGGCCAGTTAAATCAGTTTCAAGGGGTCGGCTTCTATGCGTTTATAGACGGTAGTTCCTAATTACTTTCAGAGTAGCACGCTACTTTTTGGGTTCAGTAATCTGGGGGGGGCTGAGTAACCTTTTAAACAAAGTAACTAGTAACTGTAACTAATAACCCTCTTTCAGTAACATGCCCAACACTGGGCAGGAGTGCGCAGAACCCAGAACTGTCACAAAAATACAAAAATATTTGGAAGACATCTTGGAAGCGAGACCACGGGAGTAAAAACTATGACGCTCACCAAATCTTTTGTAGCCAAAGGACTGCACCTCCTCTTCTTCCCCAAAGTCGTCTGCAAGAAAAATGAGAAATGAATGTTCTGTTTAGACAGAGACACGCTGTTTGGCAGCTGTGCTAGCTTTTCCCAGACGCTTTTCTGGCACCTTCCGACTTTCTGTTTTATGCTGTTAAGAAATGGCATTAAAAAAAAAAAAAAAAAATCACTCCCTAATGTCTGTGCACGTAATCGGTTGAATTTGGGGAAATGGAAAATAGTAAGGTCATGAAAATAACAATTATTGCTAGCTGATTAGTCACCTCAAAGGAATATAATGGAAAATATAGTGAAGTTACTGTACTTGTGGGGCTTATAGCCGTTCTAACGTGTTATCTTTCTAATAGTATACAACTCAATCTACCTGGAGCCATTGGAAAATGAGTCTGGGTTCGTTTTTCCCAAGAAAAGCTCTGATAAAAATATTTTTTCCTTTCTAAACACAAAATTACATAACAAAATAAATAAAGATATTAAAAATAACAAATAAATAAAATACCTGTAATAGTAATACGAGAGACTAGAAGAGAAATATATTATATTCATCCAGTTTAATTGCCTGCATTAACAGTTCTTTAATCTTTAACTTTCTAAACATTTATAGAACATAGAACATGAACTGTTCTGAACATGACTTCGCTTGCCTACTCCTTGCTGCTAAAAATGATCAAAAACTACATGAAAAACACCACAAAAAAACTGAAAAGTGATCAAAAAATGAACCATAAAATGGCAAAAAAAGGAACAAGAAATAATGACCCCAAAATAGCCTAGTAAATGACCCAACATTGATATTAAAAGAAAAACCAATTCAAATTTAAAAATGTAAAGAACTTACCGAAAAGTATAAATAATAACTAAAAAGGGACTGAAAAGTACAAAAGCTAGTATAAAGTGCGAAAAAGTACTGAAACAGAACTAAATAGAATGAAAAAGGAAAAAGTGCTGAAAAGTATGTGGAAGTACTGAAAAGTAGTAAAGTACGTAGTACATATTACTCGAAAGTTTAAAAATGAATGAAAACAACTGAAAAATGACCAATAAACTAATCTAAAAGGGAAAGTTGACTGAAAAACAACCATAAAATGGAAAAAATGGCTACAAAACTACATAAAAGCCCAACTGAACCAACCCAAAAAATGACCAAAAGCAGATTAAACATTTTTAGAAAAAAAAAATAGAAGGGGGACACAAACTATCATCCCATGGGCTGCAATTTTGAGACCCCTGCTTGAAAAAAACCAACAACAAAAAACGAGAGAGAGCTGAAATTGTGTGTAAATTGCAGATTTTCTTTTACAAGCAAATACAATGATGTTCCAGACACAACATAAGAAACCCATTATTTTGCTGAACTTGCATTCGTCCTTGTGGTTTGTAGCACTTGTATCTGATTGCTCTGCACACTACAGAGACACCTAGAAGTCAAATATTACACACTTTCGCTTTAACTAACTAGCTGTGGCCAGGCGGATTTTACAAGGCTGAGTCAAAACTGCTCCTCCATCAACCATTGTTTTGACATTGACCCAACATTATGGCCACAAGCATTAATCACAAATAATGATATAGGGTAGCTGGTGACATCATAGGTCTCACTTTGTTTTCAGTGTTACACACACACACGGAGATACACGCACACACTTTGTGTTAAGTGAAAGCAGATGTGAGACTTGTGTTGTTGCCCACGCATTCCACAGGTCGCTCAGTGTGGCCGATCTCAATCTGCATCACAGACAAATTCTACACGTAGTACCAAGATTTTAAAAAATATACTCTACCTTTCATTGTACTTCTTTATCGTCTGTCCCATCCACTCACTGCATTTCCCTGGCTCCCTAAAAATCGTCTGTTTTTCCCAGGTTTTCTCGTTGTTTGCTTGTGGGGGCAGGAGTTACTCCATCACATGCACGGCTCCATCCGGCAGCATCTACCTGATGCTGCAAAAGTTGCAGGATGAGTGCAAGCAAAAGTTTGCTTTTCAAAGTTGAAAAGTCGTCTGGGTCCAGGTGTGTCGAGGGAGGGAAGGCAAAGAAGAAATAGAGGAGAGCGAGAAAGGAAGTGCTTGAAGAGCCTCCAAGGCAGTTTGGAGAAAGAAACCACGTGCTCGCTCCCACATCTGGCTGTGCAGGATTGCATTAGCACCCACCCCCTAGTGTGTGCGTGTGTGTGCGTGTTTTGAAAAACTAAGTAAAAATGAAACAAAGTTATGTCACTTTTATAGTCTGGTTTTGGCAAGTCTTTAAAGAAGGAAATTTAAAAATGTAACACTACAAAAC